>NW_012103643.1:614570-630174 GCF_000951045.1 Mandrillus leucophaeus | reverse complement strand
TTGAGATGGAGTCTCCCTCTGTCACCCAGGCTGGAGCACAGTGGTATGATCTCGGCTCACTACAACCTCCACTTCCAGGTTCAAGCAATTCTCCTGCCTCAGCCTCCTGAGTAACTGGGATTACAGGTGCCTGCCACCATGCCCGGCTAATTTTTATAGTTTAGTAGAGACAGGGTTTCACCATGTTGGTCAGGTTGGTCTTGAACTTCTGACCTCAGGTGATCCACCTACCTCGGCCTCCCAAAGTGCTGGGATTACAGGAGTGAGGCACTGCACCTGGTCTCCACTTCTTTTTCTTTTCTTTTTTTTTTTTAAACGGAATCTTGCTCTGTCCCTCAGGCTGGAGTGCAGTGGCACGATCTCAGTTCACTGCAAGCTCCGCCTCTCGGGTTCACGCCATTCTCCTGCCTCAGCCTCCTGAGTAGCTGGGACTACAGGTGCCCACCACCAAGCATGGCCATTTTTTTGTATTTTCAGTAAAGATGGGTTTCACCGTGTTAGCCAGGATGGTCTCGATCCCCTGACCTCATGATCCGCCCGCCTCGGCCTCCCAAAGTGCTGGAATTACAGGCAGGAGCCACCGCGCCCGGCCTCCATTTCTTAATATTGCAGAGAAGTGTCTCATTTCCCAGGCTTACTAGTCTAACTTAGCCGCCTGTGTTTTAAGAAATAGCAGTAAGTTAACATCCGTGTCAGCTGTTCTTTTGAGCAGAATTCAGTTGACCAAGCAGGTAAATCTGTACGCTGAATGGTTTGTGTTCAGTTGGTCACTGCCTTTCATTCCTAGGAATGGTGGATGAGAGTTGGATTTAATTAATAAATTTATTTATTTATTTGTTTATTTTTGAGACAGAGTCTTGCTCTGTCGCCCACACTGGAGTACAATGGCACGATCTCCATTTACTGTAACTTCCACCTCCCAGGTTCAAGTGATTCTCCTGCCTCAACCTCCCAAGTAGCTGGGACTACAGGCGCTTGCCACTACACTCAGCTAATTTTTGTATTTTTAGTAGAGATGGGGTTTTACCATGTTGACCAGGCTGGTCTTGAACTCTTGACCTCAAGTGATCCACCTGTCTTGGCCTCCCAAAGTGCTGGGATTACAGGTGTGAGCCACTGTGCCCGGCCGAGAGTTGGATTTAAAAGGGAAGAGTATACCAGACATAGTGTTTTATGCCTGTGTAATCCCAGCTACTCTGGAGGTTGAGATGGGAAGATCACTTGAGGCCTAGAGTTTGAGGTTGTAGTGAGCTATGATCGCACCTCCACACTCCAGCCTGGGCCACAGAAAAAGACCCTGTCTCTTAAAAGAAAAAAAAAAAAAAGGAAAAGTAATTAAAGAAAGTGTTAGGAGATCCCATGGCCTAAAAGACGGGTTTCCATGGAGAGTGGAGGAATTCTGAGGTCAGCCAGCAGTGTTAACGCCCTCAGAAACCCTTCCTGATGTAGAAAGGACTGTGAAGAAGTCTGTGACTCTGCTCTGTGCCCCTTGCTTGGCTGTTCAAGGTAAAAAGCTTCAGCTCACAGAATCAAAGCCTGCTCGCCCTTCTCCCTCACCATCAAGCACTTCTGTCCATGGGCCTCGGTGTGCTTGCAAGGGTGAGGACCAGACTCTTCTTCTCTGCATTTGTGGCCAGAGCCAAAATGCCGGAGCCCCTCCTGCCCTGTGCTCTGTAGCACAGAGAAGCTCAAATACAAAAATCAAAGGGTCCTGAGGGTTTCCAGTTCATCAGGTCCTCAGCCTCACATGGAAGGCTCAGCTCTGACTTCACCGTTCAGGTCAGTGCTAAGGGCAGAACCACGCATGCATGCGGAAATACAAACCTTTGACTCTCTGAGCTGGTGCATTTTCTCCATCTAATTGAATGCTATGAAATCATTTGCTTCTTGGCCCAGGAGCCAATAACACCTGCGTGTGTTCTAACAACACCTGTGTGTGTTCAGTCGGATGCTGTGCTCTTCTCTCTCTTAAATGTCTCCACCTTCTCCTCCCTTCTCCCTGCTACTGCCTTAGGGAAAGGGACCATTGCCGGGCTACTGTAGCCGTACATGAAGGCTTTAAACCGCACTCGGCCTGTTCTCCCCAGAGAATCATCAGTTTACCCCTCGTGTCTAAACATGCTTTAATATCATCCACCTGAAAAAGCATACTCTTTTGACCGCCCGTCTCCTACCTGCTACCTGTCCGCTCCCTTCACCAGTCCCATGGGCAGAGCATTTGCTGTCTGCAGAGAATCTGCAGACAGTCCCAGGGCAGTCCCATGGTGGCACGTCTCTAATCTGTCCACTTTGCTCCCAGCACCCTCTGGGCATCCCTCCCCTGGACATCGAGGCTGCCTCCCCTCTTCACTTAGCAGCCAGAGGGATTGTATTTATTTATTTCAAAAAAAATTGTTGGAGACAGGGTCTTGCTCTGTCACCCAGGCTGGAATGCAGTGATGCACCAAGGGCAGTTTAAAGCCTTCATGTATGGTCTACCTGAGTCCAGGAGAAAATGCCCTTAACACTGACCTGAACGGTGAGGTCAGAGCTGAGCCTTCCATGTGAGGCTGAGGGCCGATGAACAGGGCATCCTCAGGACCCTTTGATTTTTGTCTTTGAGGCTTTTTGTCCTGCAGAGCACAGGGCGAGAAGGGCTCTGGCATTTTGGCTGTGGCGGTGAATGCAGTGAAGCCTTCCTCATAGCTCACTACAGCCTCCAACTCACGGGCTCAAGCAATTCTCTCACCTCAACCTCCTGAGTAGCTGGGACTACAGGAGCATGCCACCATGCCTGGCATGGTGGAGATGAAGTCTTGCTATTTTGCCCAGGCTGGTCTTCAACTCGTGGCCTCAAGTATCCTCCCGCCTCAGCCTCCTAAAGTGCTGGGATTACAGGCGTGAGCCACTGAGCCCGGCCAGGATTTTATTTAAATTAAACCAGAAGACATCACACCTCTGCTTAAAGCCCTCCACTCTGCCCATTGTAATTGGAATACATCAGTCTTCAGCTGTGGTCCTGCTGCACACGCCTCTTCCCTCACTACCTCTGGAGCACTCTACCTTTATTCATACCCCTGGGCCTTTGCACAAGCTGTCCCTTTGACCTGGACTGTGCTCACCCCATATCTTGTGTGGCTGGCTCTGCCTCAGGATTCAGGAATCAACCCAGATGTCATCTCAGAGAGGTTTCTCCAGGCACTGGCCAGCATGGCACCTCGTCCCTGCAGTCCCTCTCCAGCGACCCTTTTGTTGGACTTTCTCCATAGCATGGAGATAGACCGTGGTATGTGTGTGTAGTTCATCTCTCCAGGAGCTGAGCAGCTCTGCAGGAACTGGTCTGTGGAATTGCCAGCAACTCGAGCAGTGCCAGGCATAGAGTGGGTGCTCGCGTGAATCCTGAGGCATAGGAATGAATCAGAGCCCCTCACACTCAGCTCCCAAGGATGGATAATCGTCTGGTTACAGACTGGGAACGTAGGCCTGGTGTCACAGCTTCCCATCTCATGGGATGCTGGAAATCTGGATTTTCTTTTTTCTAAGTGAAATGTTCCAACTTTTAAAACACTGTGTGAGCCAAACAAAACATGCCTCCAGGGCACACCTGGGCCACAGGCTGCCGGCGCGTGTGTGATTCTGCTCTGTGCTCCCATTTACCACTGCAGCTCAGCCTCGCTGCTTTCAAGGGGAAAAGGGTCTTTATCCTCAACCCTAGAAGCTGGCGGGAGTTTGGTGGGATGATTATGTGAGGGCAAGGGGTTGGTTTCACTGCGGACCTCTGTAAGGGAGCTTGTGGTGAGTGCTGGAACATCTGGTTTGAGAGGATGATTTGTGTATTTTTCCTCCTGCCTATAAGTTAAAGTCTGGCAAAACCCCATTTGCAGACCCCCTTGGAACACAGGTGGTGAAACCCAGTGTCCACAGTGTCTCTCCATGGTCAGGGACCACTTTGGATTTTATAGCAGCTCAGTGTGGCTTTTAGTGCTGAGATGCTGTAAAAAAGCATTTCCAGTTCTTTCTAAAATATCATCATCATCATCATTGTTTTTATTGTTCTGCGCAAACACCATAATAATATTTAACAGAAATGAGAAAAAGATTCAGTCACAAATGTTACTCATCAGATAAAAAGGTTCTTCTTCTTATTATTTTTGGATTTCTCTCCAAGTCGAGTATGAGCTGAGAACTGTTTTACGTAATGGCAGTTCTAAGCAGATTCATTTGCAGACCGCCTTATTTTCCTTTACCTTATATCATGTGTGTTTTTCTGTGTGGCCAAAAAGACCCCAATAATGCCGAGCACTTCCTAATATCTTGTTAAAGAGACACATCAAATAATTTACGTAACCGTTCCCTGGTGGCTGGATATTTTTCATTTTTTCTGACTTTCAAGTATTGTAAATAATGTATAATGAGCGTGTGCTTGTAGCTTTCCCTTTCTTCTGGCTTACTTCCTAGGGATAAATTCCCAGAAGTTTTATACCAAAAGACAGCATCAGTATGTTTACAGTTCTTCTCAGAGTTCTTTCCAAAAACTTATTCTATCTATCCATCTATCTATGTATCTATCTATGTATCTATGTATCTATCTATCTATGTATCTATCTATCTATGTATCTATCTATCTATCTATCTATCTATATCAATCTATCAATCTATCTATTTATCTATCTATCTATCTATTTATCTATCTATCTCAACAGGAATGTATAACTGTGGTTTCCCTGCAATGCTGGCAGCTTTATATATGATTTTTCTGCATGCTTCCAATTTAAGAGGTATAAAATGGTCCTTCGATGTGGTTTTTATTTTGCCTTTCTTTGACTATGACTGACCTTGGCCATTTCCTCATATTTTTGTGGTTATTGTATTTGCACTTGCACACCTTGTCTCTCTAGCTTTTGTCTTTTTTTTTTTCCTGTTGAGATCTTTGATTTATTTTATTGATTTATTTTATGAGTTCTTGGCAGAGTAGGGATAGTAACCCTTGACATGCTTTTTCTGCTGTAACTGTCCCCCTGTCCTCCGGGTTGTTTATTTGTTTTGTTGTTGTTGTTATTTTGTTTTGTTTGGCAGTTTGGGTTTGTTATGTAGGGCTGGTTGCCTTTTTGATTCTTTGTATGTCGTATGTAGGATAAGTTCAAGAGGGGCCAGGCGTGGTGTCTCATGCCTGGAATTCCAGCAGTTTGGGAGGCCGAGGCGGGTGGATCACCTGAGGTCGGGAGTTTGAGACCAGCCTGGCTAACATGGCGAAACCATGTCTCTACTAAAAATACAAAATTAACCGGATGTGATGGCGCATGCCTGTAATCCCAGCCACTCTGGAGGCTGAGGCAGGAGAATCGCTTGAACCCAAGAGGCAGAGGTTGCAGTGAGCCGAGATCGCGCCATTGCCCTCCAGCCTGGACAACAAGAGTGAAACTCCATCTCAAAATAAGAAAAAGAGGAAAAAGAAGAAGTTCAAGAGGAAGGGGGCTGAGAAGTAGGAGCATGTGTGTGATCCTCCCAAGTTATCGGTGTGACTCCATCCTGCCCCATAGGCACCCCCAGGGCCGCCCGAGGCCTGACTGTCGGTACTCCCATACCCTGCACTGCAGTGGGACACACATTCCCGAGCATTCCCAAGGACTTGAGGGTCCCCCCACCTGCCTCAAGAAAGCCTCTGAGCTCTGGGTGCAGAGGAGGGAGAGCAGTGCTGCAGTGTTCTGTATATGAAGCCCTAAGCCCGTCCCAACTGAACTGCATCAGGGCAGGCACTGAGGAGGTCAGTGTTGGCCATACACTCCACCCTGCTATTGAACAGAGCTTCCCAACCACCCCATCAGCAAGCACACAGTTACATCCATATGGAAAGGGGTAAAGAGAGATGCCACTGAACGCCGGCATCAGTGGCCTGAGGACAGGCGCGGCCTGAGGGGACACATCCCAGGAGTCTGTGCATTCACAGGTAAGCTGGGAAGCTCTGCCCTGAAGACGCATTTGGCTTCAGCACATCAAGATGACAGATACCAGGCTTCTCTTCAAGGCCCTTACATTTTCTCTAACATACCCCTCAAGGTCTCCCCAACTCATGCCCACTGCCTGATCCCAAAGCCACCACCATAGTTTGAGGATTTCGTTACCCTGGCAACCCACTTCAAGTATCAAAATGTGAATTCATTTTCTAGTAAAATACCTCCAAGTTTGATGGCTTAAAACAAAATATTCATTACTGTGGGGCAGGAATTCAGGGATAGTGTAGTCTGGCAGTTCTTGCTCAGGGTCTCATGGGGTTTCAGGAAGTTGTAGCCCTGATGGTGGCTGGGGCTGCAGTCCCCTGAGGGCTGGACTTGTAAGGGGACTGACTCATGGGTGGGTGGTTTGGTGCTGATTGTTGGTGTGAGACATCAGTTTATCCCCACATGGGTTTCTTATGTGTCCTTACAACATGGTAGCTGGCTTCCCCCAGAGAAAGTGATGCAGAAGAACTAGTGGAGCCATAGGCTCTCACCTCCGCCATACGCTCCCACCTCCCTCGTATGCTCCCACCTCCCCCGTATGCTTCCCCCTCACCTCCCCTGTATGCTTCCACCTCCGCCGTACGCTCCCACCTCCCCCGTACGCTCCCACCTCCCCCGTACGCTCTCACCTCCGCCATAGGCTATTGGTCCCCCACACGAGCTCTGGTTCATGGTGGGAGGAGGCTGCACAAGCACATGAATTCCAAGAGGTGAGCCTCACAGGAGACCCTCTTGAAGGCTCTTATGAGCTAACTTATGTCCTAACTGAATTCGTATACTGAAGTCCTAACCTCCGGTACCTCAGAAGGTGGCCTTATCTGGGGATAAGGTCTTTAAAGAGATAATTAAGTTATTTATTTATTTATTTATTTATTTTGAGACCAAGTCTCACTCTGTCGCCCACACTGGAGTATAGTGGCATGATCTCAGCTCACTGCAACCTCCCCCTCCCAGGTTCAAGCAATTCTCCTGCCTCAGTCTCCCAAGTAGTTGGGATTACAGGCACTCACCACCAAGTACAGCTAATATTTTTGTATTTTTAGTAGAGATGGGGTTTCACCATGTTGGCCAGGCTGGTCTCAAACTGCTGACCTCAGGTGATCCACCTGCCTCAGCCTCCCAAAGTGCTGGGATTACAGGCATGAGCCACCGCACCTGGCCTGATGTCTTATCTTGAAGGAGACTGACCCAAAGTCATTTCTGGAAGGTCTTACAGCAAGTGGTCTCCGTCAGAATTTATGCCTCATCCGGTAGAAGAAAAACTGAAAGGAGGACATTAAAGTGGCCATCGCTGGTGACCAATGAACACCAACAAAACAGCATTTTTACATGAGACAGGAGTGAGCCTTTCCCGAAGGCTGAGCCTGAGGACGCCAGGCTTCAGAACACGCCCCTGTCTGGGCGTCCACTGTGGTGCGTAGTTTCCCACTGTGGTTTACATTTTCCGGGTGAGCTCCAGGGATTCTGCTATTTCCTTAAAAAGAGGATGAGAAAAACCACACAACAGCCCTCAAAGGCTGGGCTAAGGCCACCCCGAGGCCAAGTGTGGGCAGGCCTGGACTTTTCAGCCAAAGATCGAGGTGCCAGAGGTTCCCACTGCCAAGACAGCGGCACTGAAGCAGCCAGCCTTATTATATAAATAAACACAGGCTGGAAGGAGCAATTAACTTCAGTTTCACTGTTAAGTAATAGCCAAAAAGTAAAAATTTAAATGGTTGAATATCTTGTTATCACATGTATTGGGGGTGGAGGGCAGTTTGCCAGAAACAGGAGGTGCAGTCTGGGAGCTGTGGCTCACGCCTGTAATCCCAGCACTTTGGGAGGCTGAGGCGGGTGAATTGCTTGAGGTCAGGAGTTCGAGACCAGCTTGGTCAACATGGGGAAATCCCATCTCTACTAAAAATACAAAAAAATTAGCTGTGCGTGGTGGCGCATGCCTGTAGTCCCAGCTACTCAGAAGGTTGAGGCAGAAGAATCGTTGGAAGCTGGGAGGCGGAGATTGCAGTGAGCTGAGATTGTAACACTGTACTCCAGCCTAGGCAACAGAGCCAGACTCTGTCCCCGCCCCACCCCGCCCCTAAAAAAAAGAAGCAGAAGGTGCAAATAAAATCAGCCTCAGAGGGAAATAACCGCTAACAACAACAAATTCCTGCGAACCGTTCAGAGCTCAGTGTCAACAAAGATACAGTCAGACCTGAATCAGAGCTGAGTTATCCTGGGCCTCTTCCTGTGGGTTCTTTCACTCTCTCTAAGATAAATTCTTGCACTCCCAGAGTAACTTAAAAGTACAAAAGCAACCCAGTGCAGTGGTTCCTTCCTGTGATCCCAGCACTTTGGGAGGCCAAGGTGGGAGGATCACTTGAGGCCAGGAGTTCAAGACCAGTCTGGGCAACATAGTGAGACCCTTATCTCTACAAAAAAAAAAAAAAAAATTTAGCCAGGCAGGGTGGCACATACCGTAGTCCCAGATACTTTCTCTTTTTTTTTTTTCCTTCTGTTAGCCTTAAAGAATATGGTCAGGCATATATCCTTAAAACTAAGAAAATATAAGTTTCCCAGGGTGCTCTCAGGATATTTGCAGCTGCGTGCCTTGGTACACTTTTTCTGGATAAGTTTGGCGGTATGTATTAAAAGCTTAATGTTTGGAATACCCTTTGACAAAGCAACCTACTTCCAATAATTCCTATGGAAATATCATACTCGTTTGCAAATGTTCAGCTCTAAGATTGTTCCACATAGCATTGCTTATAATATTAAAAAATAGAAATCATCTGAATGTCCAACAATAGCGTATTGTAAATAGGGCTGGATTCCTACACAGGAGGCTAAGGTGGGAGGATCACTTGAGCCCAGGAGGTGGAGGCTGTGGTGAGCAATAACCGTGCCACTACATTTCAGCCTGGTTGACAGAACAAGGCCCTGTCTCTTAAAAAAAAAAAAAAAGAAAAAGAAAAAAGTAAAAAGATACTGAGTTGGTACATTCATAAAATGAAAGACAATACAGCTCTTTAAAATATCGCTTATTTAAAATGTTCACAAATATATTAGTAAATGGGAAAGTATAGCATACAAAGTAGTATATATGTGATTCCAGCCTGAGCAACATGGCAAAACCCCACCTCTACAAAAAATACAAAAATTAGCAGCATGTGGTGGCATGTCCCAGGCTGGGTGACAGAGCCGTGGGTAGCATAGTCCCAGTTACTTGGGAGGCTAAAGTGGGAGGATTGCTCAAGGCCAGGGAGTCAAGGCTGCAGTGAGCCATGTCTGTGCCACTGCACTCTAGCCTGGGCAATAGAGCAAGACCTTGTCTCAAAAATATTTTTTTTGCCGGACACGGTGGCTCACACCTGTAATCCCAGCACTTTGGGAGGCCGAGATGTGTGGATCACCCGAGGTCAGGAGTTCGAGACCAGCCTGGCTAACGTGGTGAAACCCCGTCTCTACTAAAAATACAAAAATTAGGTGGTCATGGTGGCGGACGCCTGTAATCCCAGCTACTCAGGAGGCTGAATCAGGAGAATCACTTGAACCCAGGAGGCAGAGGTTGCAGTGAGCTGAGATCGTGCCACTGCACTCCGGCCTGGGCAACAGAGCAAGTGCTGCCTCAAAATAAATAAATAAATAAATAAATAAATAAATAAATAAATAAATAAATATAAAGTAAAATTCTATATGATTCCATTGAGAGGGAAGAACATTTACACAAGGAAAGTGACTAGGAAGATATTCTTTAAAGGTTAATAGCTTTATTTCTTGATGGTGGGATGTACTAGGGCTTTTTTCCTCAGTTTGGGCCTCTCTGTACTCTAAAATGTGAACATATATTTACTTTGTAACAGGAAAAAAAAAATACTACTTATTTTGGAAACATCAGACTTCTAAGATAAATTTCTCAATTCAGACCATTTGTTCCCGACACAGGTCGCTTATACAGAAATCATATATTCCATTCTATGTTCTTTTGAGACTTAAGGTTTTTTCTACTTAGGGAGAGGAATTCAGTGGAGAAGGGGCTAGTTTTAGGCCACTTACATATAAGGATTGTGGTTTAGTTGAGAAGAAACAGAACCTTTTTTTTTTCCGACTGGTAAATGTGCTCAGCTCAAAACCCCAAATAAAACAAGGCTCTTAAAGACAACAAAAATATCCTCAGTCAACCCTGTGCAGCCACAAGAAAAAAAAAAAAAAAAACTAGAAGAAAAGTTAAAGGATATGTCTTTACTCCTAAACTTTTCATGACTTCTGGGGCAAATTAAGTTATACAAAAAGAAGAGTTTATTAAAATATTCTGAAAAAAATGCCTCTAAGACTCTCACTGTTCAAAAACTGTCTTCATTTAGACATAAATTTCATTTTCCTTTTAAAGAAAGATCATTCGATACTTTCATTTCAAAGCATTGTTAAGTCACAGAAGCTTGAAACGTACCTTAAAATCGATAAGGGAGAATAAAACACCTATTTCCAACCAGCCAAAAATATCATCTTGGTGATTCTCCTTCCAATCTTTTTTTATTTCCGATATGCAGATTTGGGGTCTGAATATTTAGTTCATATCACGCCGTACCATATATGCTTGTTTTCACTTCAAGGGAGCAAAGACGGCATGTAATTTAGACTCTAAATTGACTAAGTCCCAAAGGCCTTTTCCTAAAGTACCGTTTCCTACCTGACATTAGGTGCCCTGATGCTTATTCACATGCGAGGACGCTGGAATTGTCCCCACTGCCCAGGGCGCTGCCTTTAACAATCATACCACCCCAGTAGTCAGCTCCCGGGACTTTCTTTGTCCGAGTGAGGAAACTGAGGCTTAGCAAGGTCACACTCTTTGCCGCTGCTCTGTTCTGCTGCCCACAGCTGCCACAGATGATCTTCCGGGACCTTAAACACAGATGTTTTCATGCAAGCTTAGAGACAGCTGAGGAGAACAGCTAATGTTTTTGTGGGCTTACCGTCTGCCATTGCCTTGTACAAACCTCATCGAAATACGGTGAAAAAAGATATTCCTCATGCTACACAGGAGGGAAACTGAGTCTCAGTGAGTTTATCAGATACCAAGTGCTGGGCAAACAGTAGTGAGCTCACCCTCTTCACAGAAGAACTGAACCCCTTCACGGTTCTCCAGTGAGTAGAAGAGTTTCCCTGAGACATGAGCTTCCCGCCTTCCCCTACCTGCCCAATCCGTGGGGTACCTTCTCTGAAACCCAGGGCTCCCTGGAACATAATTTGATGCTGGTGCTCTTGCAGAAGGAACTACCATTTACTATTTATTGAGTCGGACACTGTGTTAACCCATGTGACCCACATGGGTCACCCTGGGCTCTGTGAGACAGGGTTTCACCATGTTGGCCAGGCTGGTCTCGAACCCCAGCGGCTATCAGCCCAATGGGAGATGCAGGCGCAAACAATGAACACAGCACAGCAGAAGCATTGCCACTCTCCTCTGAAGGGCCCTGCTCCATTCAGTGGCCCTGTCCACGGAACTTCCCCCTCTGTGTTCTGGAACCACTGCCCTGGCCCCTTCAGGTTTGGAGGTGGTCACGACCTGATGTTACTCTTTTTTTTTTTTTTTTTTTTTTTTTTTGAGACAGAGTCTTGTTGTTGCCCAGGCTGGAGTGCAATGGCACGATCATACCTCACTGCAGCCTTGATCTTCCAACTCAAGCGATCCTTCTGTCTCAGTCACCCAAGTAGCTGGGACTACAGGTGCACACCATCATGCCCAGCTACTTTTTATTTTGTTTTTAGTAGACGCGAGGTCCAGTTTTGTTGCCCAGGCTGATCTCGAACTCCTGAGTTCAAGCAATCCTCTCGCCTCAGCCTCCCAAAGTGTTGGGATTACAGGGATGAGCCACCATGCCTGGCCCTCCCTGCCATTCCTAGCCCTGGGTTCTGCACCATCCTTTGGGTGTGCCACGACCTCATCCCATTCCCACCTTTGCAAATGGTCTATTTATTAAGCCCTGATTTGAGCCGTGGGTGGCCTGCCTGGCGCCTGGATGTGCGGCCGTGACTATTCCTGCGAGACTGGTCAAGCTAAACTTGCCCTTCACAAAGACAGACTTGACGTTTCTGGCACTTGGTAGAGACAGGCACTTAAACCATTCTCTTAAAGCTCAATAGACTTCTTGACTTGCTGTGTTTACTCTTCATTCATGAGGACCCGCCAGAGTAGCTCCAGCAAGCCACTCCTTTAGACTGGAGTACTGCACTCCCAGGCAGGCAGGGGAAAGATGGATTTACTCCAAGTCCCTAGTGAGTGACTGGGAAGAGCTGATCCAGGAACCGGACAGAAGGATGACAGCTTCACTGCTTCCTAACGCCTCTGGAGCAGCCTTTCTCAGCATAGGTTCTATCTCACAGATCAGGCACCCCTACAAAATAACACATTCTAAAGCCAGAGATATGGGATGTTTGCATTATGTCACGTGCCAGGCTGTCCATTTCAGACCATGAATTCATACATGAAGCACTTCATTGCTGAGTGCCTACTGTGTGCCCAGCACCTAGTCCTTTTTATCAGGCTTGTGGAATGGTACCTTAGCAAAGTAGGTCCGAACCTTCATGGATGTAAGATGAGATCAGGTGCATTCAGGGTGGTATGGCCGTAGATGTCCTTCATGAATATATTCAGATCAAGTGCTTTTATGATAATGTTCCTCATTGTTTATTTATGTGTGTGTGTGTGTGTGTATTTAAATATATTTAAATTGTCCTTCTCTCAAGGGCATTGACTTTCCAATTTTTTAGTGGTTAGCCATAGGTCATTCCTTTCAACTGGACCCCTTCACAGTTCTCCAGTGAGGAGAAGAGTTTCCCTGAGACGTGAGCTTCCTACATTCCTCTACCTGCCCAGTCCCCAGGGTACCTCCTCCAAAGCCCGGGGCTTCCTGGAACATAGTTCGATGTTGATGCTCTTGCAGAAGGAACTACCATTTAATATTTATTGGGGTGGACCAGGTGCAGTGGCTGACACCTGTAATCCCAGCACTTTGGGAGACCGAGGTGGGTGGATCACCTTAGGGTCAAGGGCTCGAGACCAGCCTGGCCAAGATAGTGAAACCCCATCTCTACTAAAATTACAAATATTAACTGGGTGCAGTGGCACATGCCTGTAATCCCAGCTACTTGTGAGGCTGAGGCAGGAGAATTGCTTGAACCCAGGAGGTGGAGGTTGCAGTGAGTCGAGATCACGCGACTGCACTCCAGCCTGGGTGATAAAGACAGACTCCATCTCAAAAAAAAAAAAAAAAATTATTGGGGTGGACACTGTGCTAACTCATGCAACTCACATGTGTCACCCTGGCCTCTGTCAACCTTTTAAGTTTCCTGGGCTGTGAATTCCTCCCCTACTTAGAGACTCTTGCTTCTTTCTCTGGCCCCTTTTTCTCAGCACATGTGTTAGTCTGTGATTTCTACCCTAATCTGTCTTCTGGACAGGCACCTTTGGCCTCCCTAAGACCCAGTGAGCTCCCCCGACTGACCTCCACCCACTGTGTGTGCTTCCATCTGTCCGCCGAGCAGCCACGCTGCTGGAGGAAGTTCCGGCCTCTGCCATCTCCAGAGCTGTTACATCCCCACTCACCCACAGGGCGGGGCTGGCCTGTGCCAGACCACAGAAACTTTCCTTGTTTGGCTATTTTTTTACTTCACAAGCATCGGTAATGTGTTCTCCCCTACAAATCCTTCCAGAGCCCAACCCACACTCTCCCTTGGCCTATTCTAGAAGCGTCAAACACATTAGACGCATGCTTCCTCCTCTGTAGTTGACGTTCTCCTCCCCTGACTGTCCACCCTCTTGTTTTCCTCCAAGTGGGCCATGTCTTTCAGATGCTGCAATTGGTCTTGCACACCTGAAACTCACCTGATGTCGATCACTCCCTTTTTTTTTGAGACAATCTCCCTCTGTCCCACAGGCTGGAGTACAGTGGCGCGATCTCCCCTCACTGCAGCCTCCGCCTTCCGGGTTCAAGTGACTCTCCAGAGTGACTGGGATTACAGGTGTGCACCGCCATGCCTGGCTAATTTTTTTGTATTTTTAGTAGAGATGAGGTTTCACCATGTTGGCCAGGCTGGTCTCGAACTCCTAACCTCAGGTGATCCACCTGCCTTGGCCTTCCAAAGTGCTTGGATTACAGGCATGAGCCACTGTGCCTGGCCACTCCCTTTTTATTTTTTTCATTTTGTTTTTCTTCTTTCATGGAGCCCATAGGTCTCTTCTCTCCTTAAGAACTTTCTCTCTCTAATCCCCCTGTCCTGGCTCCTCATGGGCCGGCTCCTCAAGTAGACTCAGAATCCAGATTCCTGAATTTCTTGTTCACCGTGGTGCAGACTTGTCTTCTCTTTCTTGCCAAATTGTTTGAGCCCCTGATTCTCGCAATACCTTTTCCCATTCTTGTCTAAGTGGAGACGTTATATTTAAGGGTACAGTCTTTAATGTCAACCGGATTGAGGTTCTAGGGCACACACTACCACCAAACATTGAGACCTAAGTGAAGTTACATAGCCTTGCCAAGCCTTCTGCATTTGTCAGGGCAATTAATGTAACTGTTACAGTCACTCAGTGGCTTAACCCAGTAAAGGTTTATTTCTTGGTCAGTTCACAATCCAGCGAGGCTTGGGTGGTTCTCCTAGGCAGCTCGCTTCCAACGACCCAGGGATCCAGGCCTTCTCCACCTTGTAAGGTTTCAGCATAAACAGTCAAAGGACATCATCAGAGACGTACTTTTAGAAGTTGGCTCTGGCAGCATTGTTTGAACCAATCGTCATGAGCAGACAAAGGAAGAAAGAGTGGATGCAGAGCTGTTGATCTTACTGTTGTTGTTTTTGTTCTTCTTTTTTTTTTTTGAGAAGGAGTTTCACTCTTTTTGCCCAGGCTGGAGTGCAGTGGCATGATCTTGGCTGACTGCTTCCTGGGTTCGAGCGATTCTCCTGCCTCAGCCACCCAAGTAGCTGGGACTACAGGTGTGTGCCACCACGCCCGGCTAATTTTTGTATTTTTAGTACAGACGAGGGTTTCAGCATGTTGGCCAGGCTGCTCTTGAACTCCTGACCTCAGGTGATCCGCCCGCCTCAGCCTCCCAAAGTGCTGGGATTACAGGCGTGAACCACTGTACCTGGCCCTTACTGTTGTTCTTGACTAACTTCTCCCTCTCCCTGTGTTCAAGTTTTTACCAGGTATTACTGCTTCCTCTATACTCCTGTGAGATATTTCTGACTCTAAACACCCACAAATCTATATTTTTAAATTTCCTCTAATATTACTTTTACCTGACTCCTTGCTGCCAACATCTCTGGTCTCATTTAATCCTAAAATTTCTGGAAGAAACACTTTCTTGGAAAAAAGGCCTTAATAGCCCATTTTTACCTTTAAATTATTTAATATATTTGACATACTCAAAATAATATGTGTAACACTTATGTAAGCTATAAAAGGAAAATAATACAGTGCATTACACTCCACAGAACTAGAATCCTACAAATAACTTGAATCTACTTATGTTTTTCTCCCCCATCCCAGTCCTGTCCCTTTCAGTGGTAAATACTATGTAGAGATTTGTATTTATACAAATATGTTACACATATACTTTTAAATAACTGTTTAGTATTATTTAGTTTTTTTTTTT
>NW_012103643.1:610464-613680 GCF_000951045.1 Mandrillus leucophaeus | reverse complement strand
GGGAGCTCCGTGCCCCATCCCCAAACCTTGCTGTGTACATCTCTAACATTCGGCTGCTCCTGAGTTGTGTCCTTTTATAATAACTAACAATCTTGTAAGTAAACTGTTTTCCTGAGTTCTGTGAGCCAGTCTTGCAAATTCTGGAACCCAAGAAGAACACTGCAGAAACCACTGATTTATAGCTGGTCAGTCAGAGGCCCAGGCTTGCAATTGGCATCTGATGATGGGCTGGGGGGTAGTCTTGTGGGACTGGGCCCTTAGCCTGTGGTATCTGTACTAACTCCAGGTAGTTAGCATCAGAATTTAGATAAATCGTAGGACACACAGTTGGTATTTTCAGGAGCTGGAGAATTATTTCCTTTAGGTCTATACCCAGAAGAGGGATTGCTGGGTCATACAGTAGCTCTATTTTTAATTTCTTTAGGGACTTCCATGCTCTTTTCCATAATGCCTGCACCAATCTACATTCCCACCAATAGTGTAGCTGGGTTTCCTTTTCTCCACACCCTCTTCAAACACTTGTTATTTCTTGTCTTTGTATTAGAATCCACCCTAACAGGTGTGAGATGGTATCTTGTTGTGGCTTTGATTTGTATTTCCCTGACAATTAGTGATGTTGGGCACATTTCCATATACCTGTTGGCCATTTTTTTTTTTTTTTTAAATCCTGAGACAGAGTCTCGCTCTGTTGCCCAGGCTGGAGTGCAGTGGTGCAATCTCAGCTCACTGCAACCTCTGCCTCCCTAGTTCAAGCAATTCTCCTGCCTCAGCCTCCCTAGTAGCTGGGATTACAGGCACACGCCACCACACCTGGCTAATATTTGTGTTTTTATTAGAGACAGGGTTTCACCATGTTGGCCAGGCTGGTCTTGAATTCCTGACCTCAGGTGATCCGCCTGCCTCGGTCTCCCAAAGTGCCGGGATTATAGGCGTGAGCCACCACGCCAGGCCTGTTGGCCATTTTTATGTCTTTCTTGGAGAAATGTCTATTCAGGTCCTTTGCTCACTTTTTAACTGAGTTATTTGCTTTTTGCAGTTGAGTTGTATTAGTTCCTTATATATTTGACTATGAACCCCTTATCAGATATAAGGTTTGAGAATATTTTCTCACAATATGTAGGCTGCCTTTTCATTATGTTAATTGTTTCCTTTATTGTGCAGAAGCTTTTCAGCTTGATGTGGTCCCACGTGTTTATTTTTGCTTTTGGTGTCCTAGCTAATAAATCATTGCCAAGACCAAGGTCAAGGAGTTTTCCCCATGGGGTTTCTTCTAGGAGTTCTATGGTTTCCGGTCTTATATTTGGTCTTTAATCCATTTCATGTTGATTTTTGTGTATGGTGGAAGATAGGGATCAATTTCATTCTTTTTCATGTGGATATTTCATTTTTCCAAAACCCCAACACCATTTATTGAAAAGACTATCCTTTCCCCTTAGTGTCTTCTTGGCCCCCTTGTTGAAAAGTTAGTTGATGGTATATCGTTGGGTTTATTTCTAGGCTTTCTATTCTGTTCCATTAGTCTATGTGTCTGTCTTTATGCCAGTATCATACTGTTTTGATTACTACAGCTTTGTAGTAGATTTTGTGAGTAAGTAGTGTGATGCTTCCAGTTTTGTTATTTTTGCTGAAGATTGCTTTGGCTATTCATGGTCTTTTGCAGTTCCATATGAATTTCACGATTGGTTTTCTATTTCTGTGGAAAATGTCATTGGAATTTTATAGGGATTGCATTGAGCCTGTAGGTCACTTCGGGCAGTATGAACACTATAACAATATAAATTCTTCCAGTCCATAAGCATGGGGTATCTTTTCATTTATTTGTGTCTTAATTTATTTCATCAATGTGTGTACAGATTTCTGTGTGCAGATCTTTCACCTCTTTGGTTAAACCTATGCCTTGTAATTTTTTATGCTATTGTAAATGGGATTGTTTTCTTGCTTTCTTTTTCAAATAGTTTGTTGTTAGTATATAGAAACTACTGATTTTTGTATATTGATTTTGTATCCTGCAACTTTGCTGAACTTGTTAGTTCTAATAGCTTTTGGTGGAGTCTTTAAGATTTTCCATGTATAAAAGCATGTTATCTATAAACAGTGACAGATTAACTTCATTCTTTCTGATTTCGATGCCTTTTATTTCTTTTTCTTGCCTAAATCCTCTCTGGCTAGGACTTCCAATACTATGTTGAAGAGAAGTGGTGAGAATGGGCACCCTTGATCTTAGAGAAAAAGCTTTCAGCTTTTCACTGTAGAGTATGATATTAGCTGGACGATTATCATATATGGCCTTTATTATGTTGAGCTACATTCCTTCTATACCTAATTTGTTGAGAGAAAATTGATGAATTTTATCTTTACAATTAAGCCTTAGCATTTTACAAATTATGGCAAAAAACACATAACATACAATTTACCATCTTAACCATTTATTTTATTTATTATTATTACTATTTTTTGAGACAGCGTTTCTCTCTTGTCGCCCAGGCTGGAGTGCAGTGGCTCGATCTCCGCTCACTACAACCTCTGCCTCCTGGGTTCAAGCGATTCTTCTACCTCAGCCTCCTGAGTAGGTGGGATTACAGGCATGTGCCACCACGCCTGGCTAATTTTTGTATTTTTTTAGTAGAGATGGGGTTTCACCACATTAGCCAGGCTGTTCTTGAACTCCTAACCTCAGGCGATTCACCTGCCTTGGCTTTCCAAAGTGCTGGGATTACAGACATGAGCCACCACGCCCGGCCTACCATCTTGACCATTTCTAAGTGTATAGTTTGGTTGTGTTAAGTATATTTGTATTGTTGTGCAGTCAATCTCCAGAATTTTTTCATCTTGAAAATCGCAACTCAAAACCCATAAAACAACTCCCCATTGCTCCCTCCCTTAGCTCCTGGCACCCACCATTCCACTTTCTGTCTCTATGGATTTCACTACTCTAGGTCCCTCGTATAAGTGGAATCACACAGTATTTGTCTTTTTGTGACTGGCTTATTTCACTTAGCATAATGTCTTCAAGGTTCATCCACGTTGGAGCATGTGTCAGTTATGAGGAGTTGGACTTGGTCAGATGGGTGGTGGGGGATCTTAAACAGGCAGGGAGTGATGAGATTAGAAAGACCACAGTGCCATCAAAAAGTGGGCAAAGGATATGAACAGACATTTCTCAAAAGAAGACATTCATACAGCCAACAGACACATGAAAAAATGCTCATCATCACT
>NW_012103643.1:605682-608019 GCF_000951045.1 Mandrillus leucophaeus | reverse complement strand
TGGAAGAAACACTTTCTTGGAAAAAAGGCCTTAATAGCCCATTTTTACCTTTAAATTATTTAATATATTTGACATACTCAAAATAATATGTGTAACACTTATGTAAGCTATAAAAGGAAAATAATACAGTGCATTACACTCCACAGAACTAGAATCCTACAAATAACTTGAATCTACTTATGTTTTTCTCCCCCATCCCAGTCCTGTCCCTTTCAGTGGTAAATACTATGTAGAGATTTGTATTTATACAAATATGTTACACATATACTTTTAAATAACTGTTTAGTATTATTTAGTTTTTTTTTTTGTTGTTGTTAATAAAAATGGTGTTGAGGTATTGTAATATAGTAAGAAATATATATTTTGGTCTTCATTCATCTCCTAGCCAGAGATCCTAAAACCTTTGTAATTTCCTCAGTTATAAGTGCAATCAGAACATCTTTTGTTACAATATTTAGATTTTGTCCTGAGCTCCTGAAATAGCTCCAGAATGATGAAGATGAAAGGAACATCTTTTGTTAGTCATTAAAATTAGCTCCTTTTAACCACACCTGAGTTTATGTTGATGAATGATTTTTGGAAAACCTCTAATGATGGGGTACTGGTTGTTAAGGGAATGGATTATGTGATTAGAGGGCTGGAACTTAAACCTCACGCCCATCCCATATCTCCCCAAGCAGGAGAGAGAGGCTGGAGGTTGTTGGGTCCATCACCAATGGCCAATGACTTAATCAACCATGCCTACATCATGAGACCTCCATAAAAGCCCTCAACAATGGGGCTCAGAGACCTTTCAGCTCAAGAACTCCATGGAGATGCTCAGTGGGTAGAACCTTTAGGCCAGGCAGAGTGACTCATGCCTGTCATCCCAGCACTCTGGGAGGCCAACGGGGTGTGGATCACCTGAAGTCAGGAGTTTGAGACCAGCCCAGCCAACATGGTGAAACCCCATATCTACTAAAAATATAAAAAATTAGCTGGGCATGGTGGTGGACGCCTGTAATCCCAGCTACTCAGGAGGCTGAGGCAGGAGAATTGCTCAAACCCAGGAGGCAGAGGTTGCAATCAGCCAAAATCGCACCATTGCACTCTAGCCTGGGGGACAGAGACTGTCTCTTATACACATCTAGATGTGTATAAGAGACAGCTGCACTGCAGACTGAGTGACAGAGCGAGACTCTGTCTAAAAAAAAAAAAAAAAAAAAAAAAAAAAAAAAGCACTGTGGAGGGCAAAGAGAGAACCATATGAAGGGAAGAAAATGGAGGGAGGGAGTCCAGTTACTAGAACTGCAGCAAAACTGACAGGGCTGGAACTGAGGCTGTGCCAGGAGAGTAGGAGGAAACAATGGGTGCAGACTGGATGTGTGGAGCCAGAGGTGGCTGGAAAGAGTAAAGACGATCATTGCACATGGCGGAGTGACCGGAGTGGCCAGCGCTGAAGGCAGCAATCCTGGCCTCGGCTCTCTGTGGTTTGGTAGTGGCAGGGATGGACTTGGGACTGAATAGAGTGTGTAGAAAGGAGAAAGGAGAAGAGAGCCCAGACCCAGTGCATTTTGCAGGGCCCTGTACAAAATGAAAATGCAAAGCCCCTTGTTCAAAAACGTATGGAAATTTCCGCCAGGCACAGGAATGAGCTTACTCTGGGTGGGCAGGCCTGCAGAGGGCGCTGCGATAGAGGAATCGGAGACCACCAGGGTGATGAGCACCCGGGAGCCGAAGTCAATGAGAAATCCGCCAACAGGGGCATTTAGGCACCAGAAGTTCCAGAGATGGGGAAGGATTAGGATCAGCCCTCATCTCTTGGATGGGGTGGTGACAGATCGCTGTGATCTCCTCAAAGGGATCAGTTTCAGGGTGTGCATGGGACAGGGACACATTGAGGAGGGAGGGGACAGGGCAGGAGGGGAGATGCAGGGAAGGCATAGAGATCCTTTTTAGAAGCCTGACTGAAGGAGAAGCGTAAGGCTGGAGAGAGGTCCTGGGAACTGGGGAGAGCAGTTTTTGTTGTTAGAGGGTAGAGGAGTTTGTCATCTGTAAGATGTGAGCAGACATGCACAGGACTTTGTGTGGCTGGGGTCCCTGCCCCTATGCCTTCATACTCTCCCTGACCCTCCCTTCTTCACAGCACTGGCCCTTGGCCTCTCTGGGCATGAACCCCCAACAGGCATCTCCAGATTTGAGCCTTTTCTTCAAAATCTCGGCCCACTTCAAATGCAGGACAGTTTTTCTTTTTCTTCTTCTTTTTTTTTTTTTTTAATGAATTTATGATCTTGTCCTTCAAACTGCCTACTCCTAACAACTTCCCTCATCTCTCAATAGCACCACTGTTTCCCCAGC
>NW_012103643.1:604006-605632 GCF_000951045.1 Mandrillus leucophaeus | reverse complement strand
TGACAGACTGGATTAAGAAAATGTGGCACATATACACCATGGAATACTATGTAGCCATAAAAAAGGATGAATTCGTGTCCTTTGTAGGGACATGGATGCAGCTGGAAACCATCATTCTCAGCAAACTATGGCAAGAACAGAAAACCAAATACTGCATGTTCTCACTCATAGGTGGGAATTGAACAATGAGATCACTCCGACACAGGAAGGGGAACATCACACAGTGGGGCCTATTGTGGGGAGGGGGGAGGGGAGAGGGACAGCATTAGGAGATATACCTAATGTAAATGACGAGTTAATGGGTACAGCACACCAACATGGCACATGTATACATATGTAACAAACCTGCATGTTATGCACATGTACCCTAGAACTTAAAGTATAATAATAATAAAAAGAAAGAAAGAAAGAAAAGAAAGACCACAGTGGAGGGCAAAGGGGAGAGAACCATTTGAAGGGGAGAAAATGGAAGGAAGGAGTCCAGTGAGTCCTTTTTAAGGCTGAATGATACTCCATCCTATGTATATACCATATTTTATTTATCCATTCATCCATCAAAGGACACTTGAGTCTCTTCCACCTCTTGGCTATTGTGAATATGCCGCTATGAACATGGATGTGAAACCATGGTGTTTTTTTCTCTTGCTTCTGATTCCATTTTAGTCTCCTTGTATCTCACAGCTGTGGGCTCTCATGCACTCATGTACCCACTGCTAATGAATCCTTCTCCTTTCCTCCTGGATAATCCACTTCAAGACTTTCTTCCCCTGAGCAGCTAGCTCCAATGCCTGGTGGTGAAGGCACCAGGAGAAGGCTCCAAGAGCCAAGGAGGAGCTTCAGAAGGGATGGAGGTTATAACCTTCCCTTTGTTCATTCATCCTGTAATTTTTGAGCATTTACTGAGCATCAGGACCAGTGTAAGTGCTGGGGGCCAGAGCTCCCTGTCTAGTCTGGAGAGAGACAAATGAGCAAATAAGTAGAGCCATGCGGTGAGAGCAATACACGGAACAGGAGAGGCAGAGAGAAGGAAACAAGTGACTGCCGCCCGGGGGAGATGGCACAACTGAGAAGACAGGGGAGAAGGAAGTATTTCCTAGCAGGCAGAGTAGCATGTGCAAATATAAAGAGATGTCAAGAGTCACAGCCTGGCTTTCTGGGGCTTCTGTGAGACCTGCAGGCTGCGTGCGACACAGGCTGGGGTGGGAGAATAGTGACTGTGAAGGGGCTAGGAAGGTAGAAAAGGCAAGTCATGTGGGGCCTTGTGCACAGTTCTGAGGAGTCGGACTTGGTCAGATGGGTGATGGGGGATCTTAAGCAGGCAGGGAGGGATGAGATTAGAAGGAGCACAGTGGGCTGGGTATGGTGGCTCATGCCTGTAATCCCAGCACTTTGGGAGGCTGAGGCAGGTGGATCACCGGGGGTCAGGAGTTCGAGACCAGCCTGGCCAACATGCCAAAACCCCATCTCTACTAAAACTACAAATATTAGCCGGGCATGGTGGCGGGCACCTGTAACTACTTGGTCGGCTGGGGTAGGAGAATTGCTTGAACCTAGGAGGCAGAGGTTGCAGTGAGCCAGGATTGCACCACTGCACTGCAGACTGAGTGACAGAGCGAGACTCTGTCT
>NW_012103643.1:593151-602766 GCF_000951045.1 Mandrillus leucophaeus | reverse complement strand
TTTTTTTTTTTTTAATGAATTTATGATCTTGTCCTTCAAACTGCCTACTCCTAACAACTTCCCTCATCTCTCAATAGCACCACTGTTTCCCCAGCCCTGCAGCTTGAGATCTGAAACCTTGAGTCCCTCACCCACCCTTTCATGGAGACCGGGGTAGTGAGGCTTAGAGATCAACCTGCAGGCCCCGCTTTTCTCTAGCTGTGTGAGGTTACTAAACCCCCCTGTGTCTGCTTTCTCAGCCGCAAAATCGATGTGTGTGTAAGTGTGTGTGCGCACAAGTGTGTGTGTGTTACAAACAGCCTATCTCATAGGGTAGTTCCCACACCTGGCCCACTGTAGGAGCCCAATAAATAAATATCTGTAGTTACTGGGCTCCTACAGTGAGTGGGCCAGGTGTGGGAATTAGATGATGAACAAAACAAAAATAGTCTTTCACTATACAAGTGCTGAGAACAGTGGCTCACATCACGTTACCCGTTATATTGTAAGTGAATGGAACTTGGCAAAGTCTCTAAAATTTTCTCCTCTTCCATTCCTTGCTTTTTAAGGCTGTAACTCCCCCCAATGTACATTCTTAAAATTGCTTCCAAACTGCTCTCCTTGCCCTTGGTTCCCGTTTCTCTCCCAGGGAATCCTCTACACTGTCCCCTAGACAATAGTGTCAGGCCATTTCTTTGAGCTCCCTGTTGCTTGCAGAGTGAAGTCCAAATTCTTTAGCTAAGCCTTTGAAAGCGTCTCCGTCTTGTTCCAGTTTACGCTTCCCACTCATTCGCCACGGTCGCCCTTGCCTACTCCCACCCTTCCAGCCTGTGGCCAGCCCCTGCAGGGGCTCCTAGCCCACTGCCTTAGTGTTCATGCTTTCTTGCCTGCCTCTACCCAATTCCTGCTCTTTCTTTCATGATCCAGCCCCTCTGCTCCCACCCACAGCGATCTCTCCGCCTCTGACCTAGCACCTCTTGTCAGCACCATGTCTTGCTGACATTGATTCACTGTTTCCACTACCAGACACCAGCTCTCACAGGTGTGTTTTGAGTCTCTAGCTGTACTGCAAATCCTGTGAAAGCAACGTAGGCTTTTCTTTTATGTGTTTATTTTTTAGAGACAGAGGCTTGCTCTGTCGCCCAGGCTAGAGTGCAGGGGCACGATCTCAGCTCACTGCAACTTCTGCCTCCCAGGTTGAAGCAATTCTCGTGCCTCAGCCTCCCATGTAGCTGGAACTACAGGCACACGCCACCATGCCCGGCTAATTTTTGTACTTTTAGTAGCGATGGGGTTTCGCCATGTTGGCCAGGCTGGTCTCGAATTCCTGACCTCAGGCGATCTGCCGGCCTCCGCCTCCCAAAGTGCTGGGATTACAGGCGTGAGTCACTGTGCCTGGTCCTCTTTTTACTGATTTCTGATGATACTTAGCACAGTGCTTCATCTGCCATAGATGTTCAATTGATATTTACTGATTTTAATGATGTTGTGCCAGGGTGCCAAAAAACAAATCTTCATGTCAATTAGTTTATTTCATTCATTCATTCATCAGATATTTACCTGGCTCTACAGTGGGCGAGGTGTGGGAATTAGATGATGAACAAAACAGAAATAGTCTCTCCTGGAGCTTATGTTCATGTAGAGGAGATTGATTCTCAAAATAAACAAACAAATAAAATATTTCAAAGCATGGTAAAGGTCATAAAAGAACGAAGAATCTTCATTCAATGCTCTTCATATTTTAACCAGTGCAAAATGAAAATGCAAAGCCCCTTGTTCAAAAATATATCAGAATTTCGACCAGGCACGGTGGCTTACGCGTGTAATCCCAACACTTTGGTAGGCCAAGGCAGGCGGAATGCTTGAGGTCAGGAGTTCAAGACCAGCCTGGCCAACATGGTGAAACTCCGTCTCTACTAAAAATACAAAAATTAGCTGGGCGTAGTGGTGTGTGCCTGTAGTCCCAGCTACTCGGGAGGCTGAAGCAGGAGAACTGCTTGAACCCATGAGGCAGAGGTTGCGGTGACTGAGATCATGCCACTGCACTCCAGCCTGGGGGACAGAATGAGAGTCAGTCTCAAAAAAAAAAAAAGAAAGAAAGAAAAAGAATTTCAAGATAGTGCCAGCAGAGCATTAAACCCAGCTCTGGGACTTCTAGGACAGGATCATGATGCTGGCTCTGCCCATCTTGGGTGCTTTCATGAGACAGAAAATAAACAGAGAAACTCTCCAATTGATTTGAATCCAGCTCAGCATATCTATTTACACGGAATGCTGTAGGCCATGTGGTGGCCCTGTCTGGGATGCAACGTGAAGTTCTGGGTGTTTCCTGCCTTTCAGATTGCTTGTCTTACTCAGCTTCGCAAGTCCTGTCCCGAAGGTGCTACGGGAAGCAGAGATGCAAAATCATCGTCAACAATCACCATTTTGGAAGCCCCTGTTTGCCAGGTGTGAAAAAATACCTCACTGTGACCTACGCATGTGGTAAGAACACCCCCCTCCCTGACCAGCTGCCTGAAGACCCTGCCTCTTTTGGGGGAGGGTGGTGATCACGTGAACGGCAGGAGTGTGCCCAGAACAAGCCAAACATGCTCCTCCTGAAGCTGTTTGCTCATCCCAGATATCCAGGAGCCCTTTTTTCTTTCTTATTCTTATTTATGATATTCATGTCAGATAAGCAATAGAATTTTCTTTGGTCAAAATTTGTGTAAAAGCGCCTTTAGCAATCAGATTGGCAGCCAATGGGAGGGTGGAGAAAGAACAACCAAATAGGGGTAAACTGATGTCACTGAGAACAGTGATTTTCATCTGGGTAAATTTATTGGGATGTCATGTGAGTTCACAGTCGTATTGTGTGTCTCCTATTTAACCTTCCAGTTCTGCTTTTAGGCCCTAAATGACTAACTCGCTGTACTGCCAACAGCTATTTTATCTACATGCCCACAGTGTTGAGTCAACAGATCAAATGCTTACCCTAAAACAATAAAAATTGTTACACGACAGCATTACTTTGTTTTCCTAATGTCTTTAAATGATAAAATGAAATGCCTTCTTTGTTTAGATTCTAATTTCATAAAGCCAGTTAAAAGCAAATCAGCAGTTTATTATTTTCTGAGGATACTGGGATTTCCAGTTTGTAATCCTAATATGTTGACTGTTTTTTTGTTTTTTTGTTTTTTTTCTGAAATGAGCATAAAAGCAAATGGAAAGCAAAGAGCATTATAACTGAAGAATCCGATACCTATTCTCTTGGAAATCTCTTTTTCCCCTGCCAAACATTCCTAGCCATTTTACGTTTGGAACAGCTTTTTTGAGATATAATCCACAGACCATACAATTAACCTGTTAAAGCATACAAATCAGTGGTTTTTAGTATATGCACAGAATTGTGCTACTGTCACCACAATCAATTTAAGAACATTCTCCTCCCTCCAAAAGACACCCTGTATCCCTTAGCAGTCAGGCCCCCAAATCCACCCATTACACCTGCCTCAGCCCCAGGCAACCCCCCATCTACTTTCTGTCTTTATGGATTTGCCTCTTCTAGACATTTCCTAGAAATGGAATCATACAATATGTGGTGCTTTTTGTCTGGCTTCTTTACTTAGCATCTGTTTTCAAGGTTTGTACATGTTGTAGCATGTCTCAGTACTTTATTCCTTTTTGTGGCATAATAATGTTCCATTGCATCTTCAGACTTTTATATCCTGAACTAAAAATGTTGTTCTCTGCAATATCAATGCTACAATAGATATGATGAAGTGACTACATAAATGTATTATGAAAATAATGGCACCTACTCTTATATCACAGGAGGGATGGCTTTACCTGCTCTGTCTTTATTCCTACTGTCATGTCTAAACAGCTCTAAGTAGCATGGGGCCCATTTCGGCTGAGGTTCCCCCAGAGGCCAAAAAGGTCACTCTGAGTACATCCTTGGATAGCTCGTCTGGTAGAGTGGAGGATGGTAGACTGGACATTGGTCATTCTAAGTACATCCTTGGATAGCTCGTCTGGTAGAGTGGAGGATGGTAGACTGGACATTGGTCATTCTAAGTACATCCTTGGATAGCTCGTCTGGTAGAGTGGAGGATGGTAGACTGGACATGGGTCACTCTGAGGTTCCAGTAACTTCAGACCTCTTCATCTGAGTGTTGAATAAGAAGCAGAACTTTAGCCTCCAAATAAGGTG
Source organism: Mandrillus leucophaeus (assembly GCF_000951045.1). NCBI lineage: Eukaryota > Metazoa > Chordata > Mammalia > Primates > Cercopithecidae > Mandrillus > Mandrillus leucophaeus. The sequence continues at coordinate 598,595 of NW_012103643.1, read as the reverse complement.
TAGTTTTGGCTGGGGACCGGGAAAGCTGAGACACCGCTGGGCTGGGGCCGCTGTAGCCCTGGGAACGGAGTATATTCTAGTGAAAGGAGACCAGGTGATTGGCATAGTGACAGCTAAATCTGGAGATGTATTCAGAGTTGATGTTGGAGGGAATGAGCCAGTTTCTTTGTCTTACTTGGCATTTGAAGGTGCAACTAAAAGAAACAGACCAAATGTGCAGGTTAGAGATCTCATCTATGGCCAATTTGTGGCTGCTAATAAAGACATGGAACCAGAGATGGTCTGTATTGACAGCTATGGATGAGGAAATGGAATGAATGTGTTGGACAGGAGGGTCTGCTTTTTAAGGTGGCTGGGATTCATTAGAAAGCTGTTAGCTCCAGATCGTGAAGTCAAACAGGAAGTGGGAAAACTCCATCCGCTGAAAATAGTATTTGGAATGGATGGAAGAATATGGGTTAGGGGAAAAATCATCCAGCAGACTTTAATTTGGGCAAATATTTTAGAAGCTTGTGAATACATGACATGAGATCAAAGAAAACAAATCTTCTCCAGATTGGCAGAAAGTTGATCTAGGTGGACTTTTTTAATGGGTCCGTTGAGCCAAGAAACCATGGGTTTCCTGGGGAAAACTATTTTCAGGTGAACCTCTCCACATTTAGATACTCAGAAGACAAGGTATGAAGGTACATATTCTTATTAGAGTCTAATTAAAATATTTTTGTAAGTAAGTTACTGGTTTTCACCCATGCTCTTGTGGGAGAGAAAATCATTACAGAATCATGATGTATTTTTTTTATTCTGTACAATAACATTCGCTAAAAGAGACGGAGTCTCGCTCTGTCGCCCAGGCTGGAGTGCAGTGGCGCGATCTCGGCTCACTGCAAGCTCCGCCTCCTGGGTTCCCGCCATTCTCCTGCCTCAGCCTCCTGAGTAGCTGGGACTACAGGCGCCCGCCACCGCGCCTGGCTAATTTTTTGTATTTTTAGTAGAGACGGGGTTTCACTGTGGTCTCGATCTCCTGACCCTGTTATCCGCCCGCCTCGGCCTCCCAAAGTGCTGGGATTACAGGCGTGAGCCACCGCGCCCAGCCAACATTTTTTTTAAAGGTGCAGTTTCTAGTGTGCTTTCAAGGATGAGGCAAGAACAGTTCCTACAGCTGAGGCTCTTCTTAGCTAATTGTATTAATCCGTTTTCACACTGCTGATAAAGACATACCCGAGACTAGGCAATTTACAAAAAAGGGGTTTAATTGGACTTACAGTTCCACATGGCTAGGAGGCCTCACAATCATGGCGGAAGGCAAGGAAGAACAAGTCCCATCTTACATGGATGGTGGCAGGCAGAGAGAGAGCTTGTGCAGAGAAACTCCCATGTTTTAAACCATCAGATCTCTTGAGACCCTTTCACTATCAAGAGAACAGCCCAGGAAAGACCCCCACCCCAAGATTCAATCATCTCCCACAGGGTCCTCCCACCAGGTCCTTCCCACAACACGTGGGACATGGAGCCAAACCCTATCACTAATGCTGAGATGAAGATGAGCTTTCAGGGCCTGGGGGTCACATGTCCCAGTTCAAGCTTTTCTTCCTTCTGTCACTCATTCAGCACATTGTTCTTTGTGTCAGGAGCTGTGCTGGGTGCCAGGGATTTTGTAATAAACAAAGAGACACGGCCGGGCATGGTGGCTCACGCCTGTAATCCCAGAACTTTGGGAAGTCAAGGCAGGCGCATCATCTGAGGTCAGAAGTTCGAGACCAGTCTGGAAAACATGGAGAAACCCCATCTCTACTAAAAATACAAAATTATCTGGGCATGGTGGCGCATGCCTGTAATCCCAGCTACTTGGGATGCTGTGGCAAGGAGAATCACTTGAACCTGGGAGGCGGAGTTGGCAGTGAGCTGAGATCTCACCACTGTACTCCAACTTGGGTGACAACGGTGAAACTCCGTCTCAAAAAAAAAGAGAGACACAGTCCTGTTTTCATGGGGTGAACGGTTGAGGGAGAAAGGCAAGCATTAACCGAATAGCCAGACACATCATCATGATTATTGTGACAAATGCTATTTTAGAAAAGGGCAGAAGACTGTAACAGCGGAGGGGGCCTAATTTAGCTTGGGGTGGTGGTTTAAGTCTTCCAAAGAGAACCATCCTGTAGGGTGAACACTAGGGGATGCGCGCTAGTTGCACGCTAGGGGCCGAGACACTGAGGTTGCTGAGTGGGAGAGGAAAGGCATTGATGAGGAGGAAGATGGCCCTGGTTTAAACTGCTGAGAACAGGGTCCTGCACACCGTAGAAGCTCCATGAAGAGTGGTTCCTAGTGTTTTCACCAACATATCTGAGTGGAGTGGGACGGTGATCAATCACACCCCAGTCCCCGACCTCATTCTGAACCAGTTTGAAACAAAGAGATGCAAAAATCTGACAAGTGTGTTGACAATGGTGATTTTAAAGGTCCTAAAAGATTCTCCAGATATCGGAGACATTTTCACCTAGTAGAGGAGCACATTCCCTGCAGTGGCCTGTGTCATACAGAGCCAATTTAATCTTTTCGCCGCCTGGTTATTCTGCAAAGTGCATCCTAGAATGCCCTTCCTCTCTGAGCTCCTCTACAAAATTCTGATGCTTTCTCAAACTGTAAAGCCTCCGGCATTTGCCAAGAGCCAAGGTCCTCCTGAAGCCATAGTTTGAGAACAAACCAAGAAGCAGACACAAGAAAGAAGTGCCACTCCTGGCAGGGAGAGGTGACACTTCCTAGGCTATTGCTGCATCCTTCTCAGGGCCCAGAAATGAATGAGAGTTAATTAAAGCAGAAAGCATTTTGCAGCTCAGCTCAGCTCTCCTGAGCTGCCATGGTCCCAGGATCAGTGGTGTGCCCCGAGGACAGCCAAGGGACATTCCTCGAGGCCATGGAAATCATGAGCCACCTCCAGCAACCCCACCGGGCCTCCCTGGAAAGTGTCCCTTGCTGCTGATGGGCACGAAGGTGCCAGGGCCTCCTGTACATGGAAAACTCACAATCTAGGAATGTCCTGTGGTTGTTGATCCTGGGACATCCCCAGCAGAATTTAGTTAAGCCCTCCGAGAAAGGAAACGAGGTTTTCTTGCTGCTGATGTCTCGCTTGTTCTTTTTAAAAAAGCAGTACAGTTGCATTCGCAGTTTGTTTTGGCTTTCTTTCCATTTCCTGTTGCTACTTCTCCGAGATCTCAGCTGGGTTGAGGAACAAACAAAAATAAGCAATTTTCTGCAGCAGGAATATTCGGTTTCCACTCTCGTCTCCCAGCCTGCGGCAGTGTGCTTGGCCTGCAGAATTCTTGCTCTGCCCTCCGTTTCAGTGGGCGCTGTCATCTGCCGACTGCTTTGCATGGGGATTCTGACATCCCAGGGCTTATTCTTAGGGTCGGTTCAGCAGAGTGTTAAACCACCTTCAAAGGAGTCAGTCACGCTGCCATCCTCTCTGCATCTTTCTGTAGTCCTTTCTGATAATATTTAGCAAATCACTTTAGCACAGAGTCTTCGAATTCTTTCCAGATTTGTGATGGAAACACACAGGCAAAGAGCTTGGGGTAGGTGAGAGTAGGTGCTCAGAAGAGTAGGTGCTGGGAGAGTTTGATGGTGGATTTTGAGTTCGTCACAGTCATTTTGCTTTACTAAGTCCAGGAAAGCTCATCTTCAGAGTTCACCACCCGATTTTTTTTTTTTTTTTTTGACAGAGTCTCGCTCTGTCACCCAGACTGGAGTGCAGTGGCACAATCTCAGCTCACTGCAACCTCCGCCTCCTGGGTTCAAGTGAGCATGTCCGGCTAATTTTTGTATTTTTTAGTAGAGACGGGGTTTCACCATGTTGGCCAGGCTGGTCTTGAACTCCTGACTCAAGTGATCCACCTGCCTCAGCCTCCCAAAGTGCTAGGATTACAGGCATGAGCCACTGTGCCCGGCCCAGAGTTAACCACTCTATTGAGGTGTTGTTTATTTTCCTTAAAATTCTATTACATGTGAATACAATTCAATGATTTTTAGTAAATTTAGAGTTGTGCAACCATCACTACCCTCCAGTTTTAAAACATTTTCACAGTCCCCCGAAGCTCCCTTGTGCCCATTTGCCATCACTGCCCCATTCCCACCCCCCATCCCCCCGTCCCAGGTAACCACGCATCTACTTTCTGTCTCTAGATTTGCCTTTTCTGAATATTTCATACAAATGGAATTATGCAATGGATGGTTGTGTGTGTGTGTGCACAGCTGGCTTGTTTAACTGAATGTAATGTTTCAGAGGTTCATCCATGTTGTAGCATGTATCGTATCAGTACTTCACTTTTTTTTTTGGAGATGAAGTCTCACTCTGTCACCCAGGCTGGAATGCAGTGGTGTGATCTTCGCTCACTGCAACCTCTGCCTCCCGGGTTCCAGCAATTCTCCCTGCCTCAGCCTCCCAAGTAGCTGGGATTACAGGCATGTGCCACCACGCCCAGCTAATTTTGTATTTTTAGTACAGACGGGGTTTCATCATGTTGGCCAGGCTGGTCTCGAACTCCTGACCTCAAGTAATCTGTCCACCTCAACCTCCCAAAGTGCTTGCCACCATGCCGGGTCTTCATTCCTTTTTATTATGGAGGTGTATTCTGCTGGATGGATATATCATATCTTGTTTTTATTCTCCATTTTTTTAATATTGCAAAATGGACCTGAAACCACCTTTCTGGGGCGTTTGATGATCACGTGGATACCGTTGGGCTGTGTGTATGTCTGTGTATCTAGCAGGAAGAGTGAGTGATTCTTGCTCTGATCTGGCAAGTGATTTTAAAGTCTTATCTACATTGCATTTAAAAATATATTAAGAGTCCACATTTTAAAAATACAGCACGTATTTAAAATATTTCTTTTCGGCTTTTAGTTCCCAAGAACATACTCACAGCGATTGATCCAGCCATTGCTAATCTAAAACCTTCTTTGAAGCAGAAAGATGGTGAATATGGTAATTTTTATGGCTTACTACCAGCATTTCTCTTTAAGTAAAGGTAAACAGCCCCTGGGTGACCACAGCTGGGCACACCTTGGTTAGAATGGAAGGTGTCAGGAGGTGTGTTTCAGGTACTGGTCCTGGCGATGATAGTGCCTTGGCCAATAGTCGCAAATAGTGAACACCATTTTATTTCGTTTTGACTTTTTAAAAATCAGAAGTAGGATAAACCTCCCCTTCATTCTCCTCTCACTTGCTAAAAGGAAAATCACTTTGAAAAGACATCTGCTCAGAAATAAATTTGGGCTTCCTGGGTTACACAATGAGCTTTTTGCAAAGCTGAGTCCATTGGAACCTGCGTAGGCGCCAGGGCCATCTGGGACCTGAGGACCTCTGTACCTCTGTACACGCTACCTTCCTCCATAGTTTCTTTCCTTCCCTCCTTCCCTCCCTCCCTCCCTCCCTACCTTCCTTCCTTCCT
>NW_012103643.1:577933-593095 GCF_000951045.1 Mandrillus leucophaeus | reverse complement strand
TTCCTTCCCTTCTTTTTCTTCGGAGTTTCACTCTTGTTGCCCAGGGCCAGCTAGGACCTGAGGGCCTCTGTACCTCTGTACACACCACCTTCCTCCTTAGTTTCCTTCCTCCCTTCCTTCCTCCCTTCCTTCCTCCCTCCCTCCCTCCCTCTCTTTCCCTCTCTCCCTTTCTTTCTCCCTTCCCTTCCCTTCCCTTCCTTTCCCTTCCCTTCCCTGCCTTCTTTCTTTCTTTCTTTTTCTTTGGAGTTTCGCTCTTGTTGCCCAGGCTGGAGTGCAATGGCACAATCTCCATTCACTGCAACCTCTGCCTCCGGGTTCAAGCGATTCTCCTGCCTCAGCCTCCCAAGTAGCTGGGATTACAGGTGTCCACCACCACACCTGGCTAATTTTTGTGTTTTTAGTAGAGACGGGGTTTTACCATGTTAGGCTGGTCTCAAACTCCTGACCTCAGGTGTTCCCCTCGCCTTGGCCTCCCAAAGTGCTGGGATTACAGGTGTGAGCCACTGCACCCGGCCCCTCCTTAGCTTTCACTTGGCTTTTGTAAACGGGGTGGAGGGGTGGGGGGTTGAGGGGGTTGAGCATTTGGATTTTCTTATCAAATCTAGAATGGAATCCAAACCCATGGGGTCCCTAATAGAAACTGCAGAGACCCAGCAGAGCATCTAAGATGTTAGGCTTTGGTGAGAGTTTTGTCTTGTGTTACCTTTATTATATGTATTCGGTCTTTCCACCCTAAGTATAAAAGTAAAGTATGCTTGATATGGAAAACACACCAAAGCACCCCAGTCCAAAAGCTCAGACAGAACTATTGGTAATGTTCTTCTGTGTCGTCCTAGCTGGTCACCTTGACTTTCTGGCAGGCTCTGTGTTCCTTAGCTCCACTTCTCTTTCTTTTTTAAAAAGATTAACTCATTAATTAACTATTATTATTATTTTTGTAAAGACAGTGCTTGCCATGTTGCCCTGGCTGGTCTCGAACTCTTGGGCTCCAGCGATCCACCCACCTCATCCTCCCAAGGCGCTGGGATGACAGGCGTAAGCTACCGCACCCAGCCTCCACTTATTTTTCTGACAGGGTTCCCACCCGATCCATAAACCGCCTGGTCCTCCTGCAGTGGGGGCCTGAAAGCCAGCGCTGTGCCATCTCTTCTCAAAGGCATCTGTCCTGTCTGACACGGCTAGGAGTCCCCCAAGCCACCAGGCTACCCCATCACAGGCTTGCTAAGCTCCATCCAGCAGTGTAACCAGGATCTAAAAGCAGATTTGCCCCACATTTTGCTGTTGTTTCCAGAAAAGAGTAGCCCAATACAACCTCTCTCGGTAATGGAGGCTTGTTTTATCTCTGGCCACACAGCGGACAGCAACTCCATGCTTACAGTGAGATATTATTGGCCAGGCGTGGTGGCTCACGCCTGTTATCCCAGCACTTTGGGAGGCTGAGGTGGGCAGATCACCTGAGGTCAGGAGTTTGAGAGCAACCTGGCCAACATGGTGAAGCCCCATCTCTAATAAAAATACAAAAATTTGCTGGGTGTGGTGGCACGTGCCTGTAATCCCAGCTACTCAGGCGGCTGAGGCAGGAGAATCACTTGAACCCAGGAGGTAGAGGTTGCAGTGAGATGAGATAGTGCCATTGCACTCCAGCCTGGGCAAAAAGAGTGAAACTCCATCTCAAAAATAAATAAATAAATAAATAAATAAATAAATAAATAAATAAATAAATAAAATAAAGCGAGATGTTATTAAGCCTCTGAGGGGTGTGATGAATGTCACTGTCTTTAGGATGGGAAAGTCCATTTGTTCCCTTCCACAGTGGAGTGGAAAACCAGCACCTGAAGTTGCAACCAACACTTAAAACAATTTCTAATCCTTTTTGTACTTTAATATTTTCAGGGACTGCTTACTATTTAATACATGCTCTTCCTGGGTTAATCTTCCATAATTTAGCCAGAGGCCTATTTATTTGATTTCCATGACTTTTAATTATTTCGGCAGTCCCTGGGGTAGGAGCAGCAGGGGTCTCTTAGAATAGGTGAACTATGAACAGCTGTGATTAATTGGTTTTGCATTTTTCACAAAACAGGTATAAACTTTGACCCAAGCGAATCGAAGATTCTGAGGAAAGATGGAATTCTTGTTAGCAACTCTCTGGCAGCCTTTGCTTACATTAGAGGTAGGTCAATGAATCAAAGCTTCCTAGAATGCTGATGAATTTACTGGAGTCTTGTTAATATTGACATGCCAACCACCGCTTCTAAGATTCAGAAACAGAGAGGCCTGAGTTCAGGCACAGTCGCAACCAGGCAGCCAGCAAGAGAACCACAGAAACAGGCAAAGTCATACTATTTAGGAGTTGAGCTCCACAGATGTTTTTTGCCTTTGAAAAGTAGAAACCCAAGGAATGCATTTCCCAGCTCTAAAATTTGGGAAGGAACTAGGATTATTGAATTCCAACCCTGGCAGGAAGAAAAATGAGCCAGAAGGTCACTTAGTAAACAAGACAGATCATGCCCCATGAAGACAGAGCCACTTTCTGGGTCATGAGTGTTACTCCTAATGGTTGCCAAGGATTCCCATGTTAATCTTCTCCATGAGGATCAGTCAGACTCAGCCCTCATGAATTCACAGAGCCAAAAGGCTTATACCAAGGCTGACCACGCTGTGGGGGCGTCTTCATTGAGGGGAAGGTGTGTACAATTTTTCCTCACCACCTTCTCTGCTTATCTTAAGATAGAACGCATTTTGGAATGTCATCTGCAAGTTTCAGCAATGCCTGCCTACGTTCAGAGAGACAAAAACCAGAGACCTTCAGTAAAATACATGTTAATGTAACACATAACAGTATTACTATTCAAGGCCTGCAAAGATGGGGCTATTTGGGGTAAGCCTATCTCAGAGGAAAATAGAGGCTTAGGGAATGTATTTGTCTGTTCTCATGCTACTGATACAGACATACCTGAGGTTGGGTAATTTATAAAGGAAAAAGGTGTAATGGACTCACAGTTCCACATGGCTAGGGAGGCCCCACAATCTTGGTGGAAGGCGAATGAGGAGCAAAGTCACGTCTTACATGGCGGCAGGCAAGAGAGCTTGTGCAGGGGAACTCCCCTTTATAAAACCATCAGATCTCATGACACTTATTCACTATCACGAGAACAGCAGGGGAAAGAGCCACCCCCAGGATTCAATTACCTCCCACCATGTCCCTCCCATGACACGTGGGGATTATGGGAGCTGCAATTCAAGATGAGATTTGGGTGGGGACATAGCCAAACCATATCAGGAAATGATCTCAATACTTGAGATGCAGAGTTCAGTCTTGGGGTCCCCTGCTGTTCTATTGTCCTCCTGCATCAGGATTCCTCCTGTGCGTGTGTTGAGTGGTTGTTGGTTTCTTCTGCAGGTCCTCTTTTTTCTAGCCACCTTCTCATTTTCATGTCTTGCTGTTCCTGATCATTGTCAATGTTAAGAACTGTAAGGATTTTTATTGTCAGAAATATCCCCATATTTACAAAGTCCCTGGGGAGCTTCTTGGAGAAAATCCTCCAGTCAGAGAATAATGATTGAAGGGGAACAAGACTGACGTTGTGCTCAGTGAGCTGTGACCGTGCTGTGTGCTTTACCCCAACTACCTTGTCGGTTCCTCTCAGCAACTGCCTTAGCCAGCCCAGCTGCCATAACAAAGTACCTGAGACCGGATGGCCTAAATAACAGACATTGATTTTCTCACCATTTTGGAGGCCAGTTCATGATCAAAATATCCACCAATCACTTTCTGGTGAGGGCTCTCTTCCTGGCTTGTGGACAGCAGCCTTCTTGCTATGTCCTCACATGGCAGAGAGGAGGAGAGATGGAGACAGAGACATCTCTTCTTTTTATAAAACCACCAATCCTATCAGATTAGGACTCCACCCTTATGACCTCCTTTAACCTTAATTAACTCCTAATGAGTGAATTGGGGGGAACACAATTCAGTCCATAGCAACAACACTGAAAGATGGGACTCTGGTCCCCGTTCTGCACTTGAAGCCAGTGGTCAGAGGAGTTGAGCCATTTGCCTGAGGACACTATGGACAGCGGCAGGGCCAGGATTCTGGCTCAGCTAACACAAGACTTGCACTGCAGCTACTCTGAATTTTGAGGGATGCAGCCACCTTCCCACTCTGATCCTGAGTAGTCTAAATTAGCTTGCCTCCATCCCTTTCTATCCTTTTATGTGATTGTCATTCCCAGAAACCACAGGATAGAGTTATTTTTTAGTGACTATCTCTCCTGCTAGAGGCTCAGCTCTGCAGGGGCAGGTGCTTTGTCATCTTACTTCGTATCGTGTCCCTGCATCTAGGATGTGGTGCTGGTACAGAACAGGTGCACAGTCAGAACAGTTGAATGACGACTGCTGATCTGGGCTTATGAGCCTTTTCCTGTGCCTTATTGTCATCCAATATATGCTATTTATAAGATGTCAAATTTTTAAAAGTGTAAGTACTTGATGAGCTGTTATTTGGTTTTACTGAGGGATGTTTTGGGACATGGATCTCAGCAAGCCATGACTACGCCTGCATATAATGTCCAAGAGAAAGAGTCTCTAAATGCACTGTGTTGGATGTTAGCTAAATGAAATCACCACAAGAAGCTCGTGACTCAAATCATGGAGGCTCACAAGGTCCTAGTGGAACGGGCACCTCTGGACTTGCCTGTAGGTTTTCTTGGTGTGTCTGTGTCACTGGGTGGCCACTCTAGAGGTGGGAAACATGCAGCACATGCTCGGGGGTCTGCAGGCCAGTGTGCCACAGAAGTGCGTGTGGACATCAGGCTGGGCCATTTCGACCTAAACAGGCAGTGGCCACCAGCCAGTGTCACATGGCGCAGAGCTCCATCCTCACTGCTGCTGGAGAGAGGTGCCCAGACAACTCTCAGTCACATCCCTGGCCCCACTGGGGGGATGTGACCCACGGGCTGAGCTGAGGTCTCTAGGCACCCCCAAAGCAGGAGCAGCGGGGAGCCAAGAGTGTAAGCAGGGCAGTTTCCAGCCCAAACCACCCAAATAGGTGGCAAATGGAGTGAATCCAAAAGTACATTTCCCAGGTCAGGCTGCAAGTGGCTTTGACACAGCAGTGTAGTCCAGTGTTCATGGGGACAAGGAGATGAGAAACCAAAATCAAGAGGTTTGTCCCCTGATATTGAAGCACAGAGGTTGGTGGAAGGGACAGGAGGATGTCTAAGAGTCCCTTGTGAACAGTGTCTCCTGGGGCCGTTTGAATGATCTGTAAGATGGTTTTCTCAACATTGAAAAAGCTTTGTAGGAATGTTTGAATTTACTGTCATTTCAATAATGCAGACTTACTCCCTGAATTCATTCTAGAATCAAGATCATGAGTCTGAGGAAGCTCATAGAAAAAGATGGGAAATTAGAGAAATGGAAAGAGGAATGATGTGTATGTGTGCGTGTGTGCATGTGCATGTGTGTGTGTAGGTGCCTGTGTGTGTGTGCATGCATGGGTGTGCATGTGTGTCCATGTGTGTGCATGTGTGTGTGCATGTGTATGTCTGTATCTGTGTGCATGTGTGTATGCATGTGTCTGTGTGTGGGTGTGTGTGCATCTGTATATGTGTCTGTGTGTGCGCATGTGTGTGCATGTGCACGTGTGTTCGTGTGTGTGCATATGTGTGCATATGTGTATCTGCACGTGCACATGTGTTTGCATGTGTGTGCATGTGTATCTGTGTGTGTGCATGTGTATCTGTGTATGCATGTGTGTCTGTCTGCATGTGCATGTGTGTGTGCATGCGTGTGTGTGCATGCATGTGTGTTTGCTGTATCTGTATGTGTGTGTATCTGTATGTGTGTGGGCACATGTGTGTATCTGTATGTGTGCCTGCATGTGTGTGGGTGTGTGTGTGCATGCAGGTGTGTGCATGCATATTTGTGTGTATCTGTGTGTGTAAGTGTGCATTGGAAGTTCTTAGCGAGGCAGTTTACTAACTGGCTCAGCGTGAGCCATTGTCCCCTGGCAGATTGTGCCCAAGGGGACTTATTTATTTAGACAGTCTTGCATGAGAATATGGCCTCTCCCATTCCACCCAATTACTGTTTCATTGACATCTGGCTTTGGGTGTTTACATCCTATGTGCCTGCAGGCATGCCTTTTGTGGCCTAATATTTCCATCGCTGTCCCTACCCCCTTGGGACAGTGACAGATGTGTTGTCAGCCTCTGGCAGGCCCTGCTGTGGGCTTTTGGGGCACAGGAGTGCAGAAACTGGGCAGAAGGGACAGGCTTGCAGCCCAGGATGTCCTGTGTTGGGAGGCATCATTGTTTCATAAGGAGGAACTCTAGGGCCTCAGACAAGCTCATACTGAAAGAGAAACACAACAACACACTCCAAAGTCAGAGCTACGTGATTCCCCCACCAGGGAGGACCACTGGAAATCAGCACCACCTTGTCACAGAGATGTGGATTCGGATGTGTTCCCACGGTCTCCAACATCTGATTTATGACAGCAGGTTTCTGTTTCTGTCACACCCCTAAATGCTGTCAGACCAGCACCTGGTACACTTTGTGCTTTCTTCTGGACAGCCCTGAGGCCCTGACTGCTGCCTTGATCCTCTCAATGGCAATAGGGCCCCGACAGGTGGAACCCTAGCCATGGCCTCTGGGTGTCTTATCTGGACATGAACAAGCTGGAGCGTGTGTTGGCCCCAAGTCAGGATCTAAGTGTGGAAAGGAGCCTTAAAGGCCATAGGTCCTCCTTCGGAGGCTCCCAAGGGTGTACAGCAGCTGATCAAATTAAAGTCATTCCCTCCAGCCAGGGATGAACCAAGGCTAAATTTAGAACAATGCCAGCGATAACACAGTGTGAAGATTCTGTTCAATCACAAGGAGAACTTTGTTTTTCCAGAATACAGAATAGGGAAAGGAGCTACAAAAGTATAAAGTAGTCCAAGCAATTCTAGAGAACAGTTGACATGCCCTTAGTGTAAAGCCTGGGGCCATAGAGAGAGCCCTGGCCTGAACCTGGGGTCCCAGCCAAGTTTGCACAAGTGACTTGGCTACAACAAGACGGGTTGGACCAGCTCATCAGTAAGATTCCAGCTGACCAATGTCTGGAGAGTTTGTGACTTCAAACTAGTTGATTCAGATGACTAGGAAGCCTCGTTCCCATGGACTTGCCAAGCATTGCCCATGTTGTCCACCTCTGGTGGCTGGATCTCAGCAGAGTAGATGTGGACGTGCCCTAAAGAGTGCTCACTTAGCAGGAGGCATGCCTGGGCCAAGAGGCAGCTGGAGTCTTATGAGAGAGAAGTTATCCTGGCAGGAGAACCCAGACGCCTACCTCCCGGGAGAAGAGGAGACGGGGAAAAAGGGAAGTGATTTTATGGAGCCCCATCCCCAGAGCGCCAAGCCAAGTGCTTAAATCCAGGATTCCCTCCTTTTATGCACTCAGCAAATATTTTCATAATGCCCACTCTGTGCCAGAGATGGCACTGGCGATTTGGGAAAGAATGAGACGGTTCCAGCCCCTGCCCTCAGGGAGCTTGCATTCTAGGTGGGGAGAAAGGATGGCACCCACTCATTGAGTGAGTGACGATTGTAAGTTGGGCTGTGAAGAAGACATTCAAGATACTCAGACTAAAAGACAGGGCACCTGGCTAGGATAAGGCAGGGGGAGGTATCTTGTAGTGCTGGATGAAGAGGGAAGAAAGAACTTTCCAGGCTAACAGAAGAGCACATGCAGAAACACCAGGGTGCACAGGCATCTGATGTGACACGAGTGAGGAATGGGAGGCCGGAGTGGGGAGCAGAGAGGAAACGGAAGGTCTCGGGAGTTGAACTTGGGGAGAGTGACAAGGGCCAGGTCATAGCCGGCTTCCTAGGCTGTGGTCAGGACTTGACTTTTATTAGGTTGGTGCAAAAGTAATTGTAATGTCTGCCATTCCTTTTTTTTTGTTTTTTTTTTTTAACAGAGTCTCTCTCGGTCACCCAGGCTGGAGTGCAGTGGTGTGATCTTGGCCTACTGCAACCTCCACCTCCCAGGTTCAAGCCATTCTCCTGCCTCAGCCTCCCAAGTAGGCAGGACTACAGGCGCACACCACCACCTCCCCCGGCTAATTTTAATTTTTGTATTTTTAGCAGAGATGGAGTTTCACCATGTTGGCCAGGCTGGTCTCAAACTCCTGACCTCAAGTGATCCGCCCACCTTGGCCTCCCAAAGTGCTGGAATTACAGGCATGAGCCACCACGCCCAGCCAATTTCCGCCATTACTTTGAATGGTGGAAACAGCAATTACTTTTGCACCAACCTAATAGCTTAGGAGAGGGAAGAGGCCATCTATAAGTTTTAAGTCAGGCAGTGATGTGACCCACCGTGTGTTTCTTAAAGATTACAGAGTCCATGCAGGAAAGATGGTTTATATATGGTCGGTGGTTTTTTCTGCACTACAACAGCAGAGTTGTTATATTTGCAACAGAGACCATATGGCCCATAAAACCTGCAATAGTTCCTATCTGGCCATTCACTAGAAAAGGAGGGCAAGAGAGGAGGATGGGGACCAAGTGCCTGCAGGGAAGATGGAGCAGAACAGTGTTTCATCCCTGTTTTTCAGATAATGTCACAAGGTCGAAAGACATCTTAATGAAAGTGAAAGTACAAGGCACTTACCAGGAGATAGTCACACCAGATGCCATGGCTCACACCTGTAATCCCAGCACTTGGGGAGGCCAAGGCAGGAGGATCACTTTCAGCCAGGAGTTTAAGACCAGCCTGGGCAACAAAGTCAGATCTCACCTTTACAAAAAAATATAATAAAAAGTTAGCTTGGCATGGTAGTACATCTGTACTTACAGATGGCCTCTTCCCTCGCCTAAACTTCTAAGGAGGCTGAGGTGAGAGGATTGTTTGAGTCCAGGAATTCAAGGCTGCAGCAGGCTATGATTGTGCCACTGCACTCCAGCCTGGGTGACAAAGGGAGACTCTCTCTCTCTCTCTCTCTCTCAAATACAATGTATTTGCTGTCAAAGGATTATCATCAAGAGTCTATAGAAAATATACACATCCTTGGGCTGGGCACGGTGGCTCATGCCTATAATCCCAGCACTTTGGGAAGCTGAGCAGATCACCTGAGGTCAGGAGTTCAAGACCAGCCTGGCCAACATAGCAAACCCTGTCTCTACTAAAAATACAAAAATTAGCTGGTGTGGTGGCACACACCTGCAATCCCAGCCACTTGGGAAGCTGAGGCAGGAGAATCACTTGAACCTGGGGCGGGGGCCGGAGGTTGCAGTGATCCAAGATCATGCCACTCACACTCTAGCCTGGGCGACAGAGCAAAACTCCATCTCAAAAATAAAAGAAAGAAAGAAAAAAGAAAATATACACATCTTCTATATGTAAGAGGAAGAGCACAGGCAACTCAGAAAAAAATGGGTATGTGACATGAGCCAGCATTTGGAGAAGAGGAAATAAATAAGCATGTGAAGATAGGTACAGATCTGGGGACCATCATAAGTTACAATTCTATACCCACGTGATTGGAAAAAAATGTAAAAGTCTATGTGAGCCAAGTGCTGGAGAAGATGAGGACTGATAGGATTTCTTACACACTGCAGCCACTTTGAACACCATGTTGGCAGTAGTTCTGAAAATTGAAACTCACATGCCCTAAGCCCATCAATTACCTCCTAGGGTAGTACCCAAGAGAAACGCTTACAGGTGTTGACCAGGGACATTTACAAGAATGCTCATGATCATCCACAAAAGCAGAAACCTGGCAACAGCAAGAGAGCAGGTGAATAAACAGTTCCTAACCCACCAGCAGGAGAGTGGATGAATAAACTACATTATAGTCAAGACAATGAAATATTATACAGCGATATGATATTAAGTTAAAAAAACACCAAGTTTCCAACATTACCTATAATATTATACCCTTTAAATAAAATTTTAGGAATACATAGAGAGGGAAAATAAAACTATATAAAAAAGGAAACAGGGGAGTAAGGAGCATGGAATTCAGGTGGTAGTCACCTTGAGGGGGAGGCCGGGGGATGGGGAAGCACAGGTTAGACACAGGTGTGGTCAAGGCCTCATTGCTATACAGGTGCTCATTCATAGAACTGGTGCTAATTACAGTATTAAAAAGTAATTCATTACATAGACATAAAGCAGGGCTATGTACTGACCAATGAAGAGAATGTCTCATGTTCTAAGGATTATGGGTAATTCAATTCAGTCCACACGGCATCCTCAAAATATGAAAAAAGAGGTACAGTAGCAAGTCCATAGTTACCCGCTGTGGCAACCTGCTCCCTTCTTGGAACCTGAAATGTCCCCATTGGACTTCCTTCACTTGCTGCTCAAGTCACTGGTGGAATCAACTGCTGGAATTGATTGCTCTGCTGTGGCAGAGCCAGTTCTTGCATCCTACTCTGTCTGCCCTGGGTACCCGGCCCCTCCCACGACACCACCACTGGGAGAGGAGGGGAGGGGGCCATGGATGACCATTGTACCTCAGAGGCTTGAGCTGGATGGAATTGTTTCTGTCCAGATCTGTCCCTGGCCTGACCATGGGTGGCTGGAAAAGACTATAAATGGATGGGATTCCATTTCCTCACACTCAGCACTCCTTGAGGTCGGCAGCATCAGTGCCAGTGGGGCTCAAAGTTTATGTTTTCCAAGACAGAGAAGTTGAGTTGTGGCCCACCTTGAAAGCCCTAACAGCACCACAGAAGGAGAGGGTTTGGAGAGGACAGTGGCTCAAAGATTTCGGGGGAGAGGGGGGCTGCAGGACGGGGAGGAAAGGAGGGGAATTCAAAGGGGAGGAAGATGAAAATGAAGTCAGGAGAGATGAGGCTTCAATCTGCATGTTACTTACAATATACAGGCTTCTATCTGTATATTCCTTACAATAATATAGTATTATGATACTATATTATTAATATTTATAAATGATATACATATTTATATTATTTTTTAAAAATTTTTTTCTTTCTTTCTTTTTTTTTTTTTTTTTTTTTTTGAGGCAGGGTCTCACACTATGACCTGGGCTGGAGTACAGTGATGCAATCTTGACCTCCCAGGCTCAAGCGATCCTCCCACCTCAGCTTCCCTAGTAACTGGGACTACAAGCACACATCACCATGCCCAGCTATATTTTGGTATTTTTTTAAATAGACATGGGGTTTCACCATGTTGCCCAAGCTGGTCTTGAACTCTTGAGCTCAAGCGATCCACCCACCTTGGCCTCCCAAAGTGTTGGGATTACCGATGTGAGCCACGACACCCAGCATGTTTTTGTATTTTATATCACAGTTGGCCTTCTGTATCCACGGGTTCCACATCTGTGGGTTCAACCAACCTCAGATTGAAAATATCTTTTTAAAATAGATAGTTGCATCTATACCAAAAATATACAGACTTTTTTTCCTGTCATTATTCCCAAAACAACACATGATAACAACTACTTACCTAGCATTTCCATGGCATTAGCTATTACAAGTAATCCAGAAGTGATTTAAAGAATAGGGGAGAATGTGCTTAGGTTTTATGCAACTTCTGTGCCATTTCATATAAGTGACTCAAGCGTCTGTGAATTTTGGTAGCCTGGGAGTGTGGGGGTGGGGTCCTGGGACCAGTCCCCCACAGATACCAACGGATGACTGTATATTTATATTTACTTTTTAATCTGAAAAAGAATAGAATTAAGTTTTGCTAACATCTATTATATTATTACTTAGGTTCACAGATATACTTCATACATAAATTAATTCTTCATGAGCTACTTCTACTATTACTACTAATAGCAACACTTTATTGAGCATTTACTATGTGTCAGTAAATATTCTAAGAGCTTTATAGGAATTAACTCATTTCACTGTAACGACTCTGTGATAGAATATACTATAGGCTCCATTTTACAGATGAGGAAACTAAGGCACAGAAAGGTTATGAAACTTGCCCAAAATCACACAGCTAGTGAGTGGTAGACCTGAGTTTGGACTCAGAGGAGTCTGGCTCCTGAGCCCCCCTGCTGTGTGTTTTTCTCCTACACATACATATATTGACTCCATAGACTCAAAAGCTTTTTTTAAAAAAATGTCAGTGGGGATATATGATGATTTTGGTGTAGACAGTCTCAAAGATGCTGGACTGGCATTCTTCATTAGCCCCCTGCTTGGGCAGACATCTGTTTCTGTGGGACTTGGCATTGGTGGAGTCTGCCAGCTCCTCCCAGCTCCTGACGTGTTCTCTTCTTCCTGCAGCCCACCCGGAGAGAGCTGCCCTGCTGTTCGTGTCCAGTGTCGGCATCGGCCTGGCCCTCACATTGTGCGCCCTGGTCATCAGAGAGTCCTGTGCCAAGGACTTCCGCAAGTTGCAGCTGGGGAGGGAGCAGCTGGTGCCAGGAAGTGACAAGGCCGAGGAGGACAGCGAGGATGAAGAAGAGGAGGAGGACTCCTCCGAGTCTGATTTCCCAGGGGAACTGTCGGGGTTCTGTAGGACTTCATATCCTGTCTACAGTTCCATAGAAGCTGCAGAGCTCGCAGAAAGGATTGAACGCAGGGAGCAAATCATTCAGGAAATATGGATGAACAGTGGTTTGGACACCTCACTCCCGAGAAACATGGGCCAGTTCTACTGAAAACCACATGCATCTTAATGCGGTCGCACTTTCTGAAGAAGGAAGGATCCCAAATGCCCCTCCGGTTCTGGTTCACCCGTACCTTCTATGAAGGAGAATTTGTCATGTCATCCAACACTCGTGAGGCCAGGAAGCTATTAAACGGATGTTTCAAGCTGTTTCCAGCACATTCCAAAATAAATGAGGAGGGAAGAGTCTTTGTTTTCTGTATTTATTTGAAATTGTGTCTATACATTAATAAGTCTATGCATAATTAGAATTTACATTTTTTGAGCACTTATAATGCCAGGCGCTATTCTAGCTGCTTTTCATGTTCTGAGTCATTCAGTCCTCACAATGTCATGAGATGGTACTCTTACCCCCATTTTACAGATGAGCAAACAGAAGATTCCTAGATATACACATAAAATAGCTATACAGATACTCAGCAAACATGAAGCTCATGAGTGATGTTAACCACTGACTTGTTTAGACCAAGGGTTAGCAAATTTTTTCTTAAAAGGCATGATGATAGGCCAGGCACAGTACACCTGTAATCCCAGCACTTTGGGAGGCCAAGGCAGGTGGATCACTTGAGGTCAGGAGTTCGAGACCCGCCTGGCCAACATGGTGAAACCCTGTCTCTACCAAAAAAATTAAAAATTAGCAGGGTGTGATGTCACATGCCTGTAATCAAAGATACTTGGGAGACTGAGGCAGGAGAATCATCTGAACCCAGGAGGCAGAGGTTGCAGTGAGCTGAGATCATGCCACTGCACACCAGCCTGGATGACAGAGTGAGAGACTCTGTCAAAAAAAAAAAAGCAAGATGATAAATATTTTAGGCATTGTGGGTGAAATCCTCTCTGCCACAATTACTCAACTCTCCATTGCAGCTCAAAAGCAGCCACAGATAATACATAATGAATGAACTTGGCTGTATTCCAATAAAATGTTCTTTTTGGACACTGAAATTTAAATTTCACTTTATTTTCACATGTTCCACATTCTTCTTCTTCTTCTTCTTCTTTTTTTTTTTTGTCAAACCATTAAAAAATATAAAAGCCTGAGGCCAGGAGTTCAAGACTAGCCTGGGCAACATAGTAAGACCCTACCTCTA
Organism: Mandrillus leucophaeus; assembly: GCF_000951045.1. Lineage (NCBI taxonomy): Eukaryota > Metazoa > Chordata > Mammalia > Primates > Cercopithecidae > Mandrillus > Mandrillus leucophaeus. The sequence goes on along the minus strand of NW_012103643.1, from coordinate 579,360 downwards.
TTGAATTAAAAAATTTTTTCAATAAAAGTAAATAAATAAAAATGTAAAAAAACATTCTTAAAGGCTGTACAAAAACAGACAGCAGGATGGATCTGGCCTGCAACCTGTTTTTGTAAGTAAAGTATGGTTTGCAAAGTGTAAAATATTTACTTTCTTGCCTTCTATAGAAAAAAGGTTGCTGACTCCTGGTTTAGAGTTTAAAACAGCATCAAGCCATCAAGCAGGGTACCTAACAGTGCTGTGGGCCAGGATCAAGTGGAGCTGGCTCCCAAATCTCTCCAAAAACCCCACTGGGGGATGGCTGGGTGGAGGAGCAGAAGAAAGAGTTCAGAAAACAGACCCCAGTGGGAGAACTAATGATTGGCTCCTGCAGACGGCTGCCCCTGGTAGACAGGAGGCTTATAGCTGTGGCATCAAATAAGAAAACATGTGTTTTTTTTTTTTTTTTTTTTTTTGTCCTAGTAATCCCCGGGGCTTAGAATATAAAAATGATTGCAATTTTCATATGCCTACTACCAAAGAGCTCTCTCTGTGTTATCTTACTCCATCATCACTAACCCTGTAAACATACGTAGATGAGGAAGCTGAAGGCTGCCAGGGTAAGTATCGTCCGGCCCACGTCACACAGTTGGGAAGTGCTGAGACTGATTCATCCTGAGTGCTCAGGAAACATATCTGTTCCCACAGGAACTCCTACAGTGACAGGTATAGAGAAGGCATGTCTCCCTCAGTCCTGCAGACCGTCAGGGTGAAGGGCCTATCTGCGGGATGCAGAGGAGGGTGGGTGTGGAGTGAGGAGGCTCAGCTGCCCAGACTGGGGAGAGGGTCTGTGGCATTCGTTTTTAGTGAGTTGAAACCCACATAATGTAAAACTAACTCTCTCAATGGCATTTAGTCCATTCGCAATGTTGTGCAAATTCCACCTCTATCTAGTTCCAAAATGTTTCGTCACCCCAAAAGAAAACTCTCTACCCGTTAAGCAGTCACTCCCCATTCCTCCCTCCCTCCAGCCCCTGGAAAACACCAATCTGCTTTCTGTCACTATATGGATTAGCCTGTTCTGGATAGTTCATGTAGATGGGGTCATACAATATGCAGTCTCTTGTGACTGCCTCGTTTCACTTAACATAACGTCCTCAAGGTCCATCCATGTTGTAGCAAGCGTAGCATGTGTTCATTCCTTTCCATGGCTGAATAATATTCCATTGTATGGCTACCCCACAGTTTGTTTATCCCACCATCAGCTGGTGACATTTGGCTGTTTCCTTTGGCCACTGTGAATAGCGCTGCTGTGAACATTTCATGTGCGGCGTTTTTCACCAGCACAAAGCAGCAACTATAGACAGAGCTGGTGGGAAATCCTGTGTGTCCACTCAGTGGAAGGAAGGGGAAAATCAAGATGGGTCAGAATGACACTCCCTCTTTCA
>NW_012103643.1:574530-577116 GCF_000951045.1 Mandrillus leucophaeus | reverse complement strand
CACTACTAAAAGCAGAATGCTATAAACAGAATAATGTATTTTGTTTCCAAAGTCAATATACAAGAGCAATGCAAAAATCATAATAAAATAGAGATTTCCTGCAAAATTATCTCTGAGTAAACGCTACAGCCTCAAGTGCCCCTTGTGAGTATTCTCAGGGCAAATGGGAGAAGGGTTAAATCTGTCATTGGAGAGAAATCTATTTATTTATTTATTTATTTGAGAGAGTCTTGCTCTGTCGCCCAGGCTGGAGTGCAGTGGCGTGATCTCAGCTCATTGCAACCTCCATCTCCCAGGTTCAAGCGATTCTCCCTGCCTCAGCCTCCTGAGTAACTGGGATTAGAGGTGTGCACCACCACGCCTGGCTAATTTTTGTATTTTCAGTAGAGATGGGGTTTCACCATGTTAGCCAGGCTGGTCTCCAACTCCTGACCTCTGATGATCCTCCCGCCTCAGCCTCCCAAAGTGCTGGGATTACAGGCATGAGCCACTGTGCCTGGCCTGGAGAGAAATCTATTCCAGATCATATCAGAGAATGAAGTGAATTCCATTGTCCAACTGTTTCATAACGATTTTGTTCTAATCAGAGAGAATCTTTGTCCTTTCATGTCCCTGAGTTCAGCACGGAGCATTTTGATAATGTCCCAGCTCCCAGAGCAGCTGTCTCTCTCTATTTCCAGTCTGAAGGCAGCATCTTCCTTGTCTCTGTGAACGCAAATGCTGTCCAGCTGATGGCTGATGACTGTCTTCTTGGGGCTGCAGACGTTCACTTTACCAATTGAAGAAAGAGCTGTGCCCATATTGGCCTCAGTCACATGCTTTTCTTGAATTCCACAATGGGTTTTCCCCTATCTGAATTTCCCCCCTCAACTCCCAGCATGCGTGCTTACACACACACACACACACACACACACACACACACACACACCCTCCCAGGATCCCTACAGAGGCAGCTTGTCAACAGGCTTGCGAACTCAAGTGTCAGTCTTTGGCCTGTGTAGATACAGTGAGATATTTCTTTACATTTTCAGAGCCCCAAAGAAGAATGCCATGTTCTTGTTGTGGAAGGAGGCTGAAGGGTCCTGCTGAGATTGTGTTTGGCTTGGCACAAAGTCCAGGGGGAAAATGACCAGAGTGGATTTGGATGAGGGACTGCTGATGGACTGTGGTGACTGGGAGGAAGCTCCCGGGTGGAAGTCCTCCCAGGGACCACGGGCTCATGTGGGCTGCCACTTCTTGCTTTTGTGCTTTCTGCGCAGCAGAGCCCCCACAGTTTCCAAGCTGTGGGGTCCCAGGAGTCCTGTGAAAAGAAGACAGTGCCCTCTGGGAGGTTTGCACGTGCCTACCTCAGCTACTTGCTGCTAATGCTGACTTTCCATCCATGAGCTGCCTGCTGTGAAATTCTACTCTTCTGGATACACCCAGGCTTGTCCGAGGGGCTGCTGGGACCTGTAGCAGCATGACATTTGCTACTGCTTCAGGGAGAAGCCCAGGGACCAAGCGGGCTCTGGGGAGCCTGGAAGCAGTCCCACTGTTGACCCCACAAACGGACCTGTGTGTGATGTTGGTGCCCCGTTCCCAGGCAGCCAGCCCGCAGCTGCCGAGAGGAGTGGTTGTGAATGGCCCTCACCTGTCCTCTTCTGCAGAGAATTACTCCTCCCTGCTTTCTTACAGGTGTTTCCCCGGAGAACACTCCTTCAATAAATCTCTCGTGCACAAATCTCCATCTCAGGAAACTGACTTCCAGCATCCAATGTGACAGTTCTGTGGACCGCGGCGTGTGCTAGGCCCTGCTGAGCCACAATGCTGGGCAGCGTCACGTGCAACCTCAGCGAGTGGGAGCCACGCCCAAAGGAACATCAGAGACCCTCCCCACTAGCTCGTGCTGTCGGGAAAGTCAGCCACTTACACACCTGGCATCTGGGGAGTCTTGGAAAGAAGTGCCCACAAGATCCCCCTTCCAGTCTCCCCCCAGCCTTCTCCATGAGTCCCTGGAAACCAGTTCCTGCTCCAGGAACCAAAGCCCAGTGCCAGGCAGCCAGGGGAACCAAGCCGGCCTCTCTTCCATCTCCCTGGGTCTCGGCACCGCTCCACGCATCCCCTACATGTCCAGCGGGACCTCCTGAGAAGCACCACTGCCCTGAAGCTTCCACCCCACTTCCTGCCTGTCACCCTGGACCCCTGGAACACTGACATCAACCAGACTAGACATGACTCTGCTTCAGCCCTGAACTCGGAGTTTCCTCGTTCACTGTGTGACTCTTGTCTCCCAGCTTCTGCTCTGACTTGGTCCTAGCTCAGTCTTGGGGTGACTTAGCTGTGCCTCAGTTTCCTCATCTGTAAAATGGGCATAATAATGGTATCTACTTCCTGGTGGTGTTGAGAGTCATGGTGCTTTACACATAGTGACAACAATACATTTCAGCTTTCATCATCAATGATTTCTTCCCCGTGAGAGGCAGCATCCAGCATCCCGTGTGGCCGAGGTTGCACCATTTAGACCACACTACGGGCATTTCGCAAAACTCAAAAGCCTTGTAAGAACAAGTCACTGAGGGAGAGAACAAGCCAGTTTCCTTCAGCCCT
>NW_012103643.1:572680-574480 GCF_000951045.1 Mandrillus leucophaeus | reverse complement strand
ACTCTTGTCTCCCAGCTTCTGCTCTGACTTGGTCCTAGCTCAGTCTTGGGGTGACTTAGCTGTGCCTCAGTTTCCTCATCTGTAAAATGGGCATAATAATGGTATCTACTTCCTGGTGGTGTTGAGAGTCATGGTGCTTTACACATAGTGACAACAACACATTTCAGCTTTCATCATCAATGATTTCTTCCCCGTGAGAGGCAGCATCCAGCATCCCGTGTGGCCGAGGTTGCACCATTTAGACCACACTAAGGGCATTTCGCAAAACTCAAAAGCCTTGTAAGAACAAGTCACTGAGGGAGAGAACAAGCCAGTTTCCTTCAGCCCTGCTATAGAGTTGAGTTCGTGGAGGAGAAATAATTGCATCTGCAGAGCTCAGAGGAAAAGTGTCAAGGCCTGAACTTCCTTGGATTCTGCAGCCAAGTTCATTGTCAAGTCTCCAGCACATGGACTTACACTGTGCTCAGTTTTGGCAGGGTAGTTGTAACCCGGAACTATGGTCATTTGGTTTTAAAAACCCATTGTAAGCCTGAGCACCAGTGTGGAGTTGGCCAAACTCCACTCCAAGACTGGATGGTAGCCTTGGAGATTAAATCCTAAATACTCCAACAAATGCTCTGTGAACTGGAAGCCTCACTGGTCCACAGCTAAAGAGAAGGCAGGAAAGAGCCACGATAACCATCAGCCCATAAGGGAGGATTCAGGAAGCCAACTAAGGATCCGGGACTACTACGTCATTTTTAGGAATTTCAAATTAACAGTCGCCTCCTCTGGGTGTGGCACAGCGCCAGGCTCCCAGGAGAATGAATGAGAGTAGCTAATTGCAGATGCTGTCAGTTCCGGGCTGTGCTGTCCAGGATTGAGCCACCAGCCGCATGTGGTTATTTACATTTAAATTTAAATCAATTAATAAAATGTAAAAGCCACCTGCTCAGTTGCACTAGTCACATTTCAAGTGCTCAATAGCCACATGGCCAGTGGCTACTGTCTTGGACAGTGCAGACAGTTCTATTGGACAGTGCTGAGCTAGTGTGTGAAGTCAGGCATGGAGAAGCCTGCTCAATTCACTGATAAAATGGGACAGATATTTCCCTGCCCTCACCAACTGAGAACAAAATCAGATATCAAAATCCCAGGCACAGAAATGTGGGAACCCAGCTCCACCTTACCCGACCTCTGCCCACCTTCCTGGGGATACCCCTGCATGTCTCTTGTCTCCAAACCCCGAAGACTCAGTGCACAGGCCCCTGTCCCCCTGGGACTGCAGCCTCACCTTCGTGGGCTCTGACCCCCACAGTGCCACAACCACAGGAGTTGTGCCCCTTCCCTCCCCTGGCCACACTCAGCCCTCTGCTCCTTTTTGCTCCTAACACACAACCTGGCCATGGTCCTGTGGCAGCTGCTGTTACTGTCACCTCTTTGGGCACTGCTGCTGCTGTTAACTCCCCTTCCTTTGTGCCCTGAAAAGGATGTGACCACCTTGGAGAGCCTAAAGGGCTCCTTTTTCCTGACCCTGCAGCCATCCGCACCCCAGGAACATTCGAGAGAAACCTCAGGTCAGACCTTTTTCTCTCACCCGGGCCCTACCTGCCCCCGGCTCCAGGAGGAGCCCCTGGGTCCACCCAGGAAGGAACTGCACCTCCTGCCCTCCTCTTTCTCTCTCCCTTTGATCCCTTCGTCTCTTTGCCAAGCCCATGAGCAGATTCAGCAGAGGTCCTTTCTTTATCCTTCAGGGATTTAGCTGCATAAGACAGAATGTAAGAATGACAGTAGGCCAGGCACCGTAGCTCACACCTGTAA
>NW_012103643.1:566718-572616 GCF_000951045.1 Mandrillus leucophaeus | reverse complement strand
CACTTGAGGTCAGGAGTTCGAGACCAGCCTGGCCAACATGGTGAAACCCCATCTCTACTAAAAATATGAAAGCCGGGCATGGTGGCAGGCGCCTGTAATCCCAGCTACTCAGGAGGCTGAGGCTTGAGAGTCTGTTGAACCTGGGAGGCTGAGGTTGCAGTGAGCCAAGATTGTGCCATTGCACTCCAGCCTGGGCCACAGAGTGAGACTCTGACTCTAAAAAAACAATCGACATCAAGGGCCAGTGCGGTGGCTCACGCCTGTAATTCCAGCACTTTGGGACGCCAAGACGGGTGGATCACCTGAGGTCAGGAGTTCGAGACCAGCCTGGCCAACATGGTGAAACTCCGTCTCTACTAAAAATATAAAAATTAGCCGGGCATGTGGCACATGCCTGTAATCCCAGTTACTCAGGAGGTTGAGGGAGGAGAATTGCTTGAACCTGGGAGGCGGAGGTTGCAGTGAGTCAAGATTGCGCCAATGCACTCCAGCCTGGATGACAAGTGCAAAACTCTGTCTCAAAAAAATCATAAATAAATAAATAAATAAATAAATAAACAAACAAACAAACAAACAAACAGACATCAAAGAATGACAGTAAATGGCCAAACCAAGTGGCCCTGGGAACTCAGAGAAAATGATTCCACCAAATGAACTACGGGAAGCTTATCAGAGATCGCGCTCAATGTGGTCCTTGAAGAATAGGCAGAATTTCCAAAAGTGAAGGAAGGTAGGGAAAGGAACAGCCAGGAGGTGGGAACAGGAACAGCACATTTGAGAACAGGGAACAGCCAGAGTGAGGGAAAATAAGGCTAAAAGGGTGAAGGGCACCTGGAGGATATTGATATTTTGGGCTTTGGCACATGCCTGTGTCCTGGCTCTAAGAACATTATCCACTTTGGGCGGCATCATTTAGCCTGCTCCTGGCTGTAGCTCCATTATCTGCTCCTAATATTGTCTTTTGTCTCCGGATTGTGAACAGATAAGGAACCTACAGCCAGGAGCAGGCTGGGTCCGGCCTCAAACCTTGACCTTCTGACTCAGAATAGTAATTGCTCCTGATTTTAAGGCCACTGAACACCATCCAGTTAATCTTGACATCTTGGAAATGACCAAATTACAGTTGAATTCCGTTGAAGAAATTAAAATCATTACTCTTATCCTAAGAGTGATTATCCTGAGTATTCTGGTGACTGACTCACATGGACAATTTAAGATGCAGTTAATATCACCAATGCAAGAAGACCTCAAGGGCCTAACAAATTATTTCTGGCAGAAACTTTGAAAAGTTTCCAGTCTTTGCCCCAAGACTGTTCACTGCCTAATTGCATTTCTTTCCAATGGGTCTAACAGAAAATCCAATTGGAAATTTGTCTTTGGGTGAAAATGCCACCTTCCTGCTTTTAAGTGAACTGCCTGTGATATCATGAGCTCAGGCTGCAGAGGCTCAGTCGAACAAAGAGAGGAAAGCTGGTCACTTCTGATTGGGAGGACGTATTAATTCCCCACACTTTCCCTGTTCCAAACTCATGACTCCATGGATTGAGTCGTTTTAAGAAAAGAAAATAGAGCCTGTCATTTCCTATTGTTTCAAAGACGAAATCCAGCCTGGGAAAGATTAGGGAAGAGAACGGGACTCGTGTTCTAGATGACTAAGCACCAACCTGACCTGGAAAAGGCTCGATTAGTTTTTGAGGAAGGGAGGGAGCTCCAATTAGAGGCATGTGTAAAATAATGACATTACCTCACTAAAACAGAAAAAGGAAAACATTCCCAACTCACTAACAATGAACTAGCAAGAAAAAGTGTTGCTAATCTGTGAAGAATTCGCAAACCCAGTGAGTCACCTCCCAGCTCTGAGCTCCCAAACTTCCTTCCTTAGAACTTGACCTCTGATTGTAAAACCCTGGGCCCCGGGAGAGAGGGGCCTATGCTGGTCAGTAAGGGGGAATCACATGGACAAGCCAAGCCCAGCTCTGCTTCGCCCAGGTTTCTGGTAAATGAGCCTCTATCACTCAGTTCATACACATCAATACTTCTTACTGAAGATGTCTTGGGAAGAAGTCAAGCTGCTCTGAAAAAATAAAAATGCTCTGTGTCATGTTTTTAAAAGAGCTGGATCTCTATGTAGTGACATGAAAAATCCTTAAATTCATTATTAAATAATACATAGATTATGATACTGTGTTTTTTAAAAGACTCAAAACTGTGCTGGGTATGGTAGCTCACACCTGTAATCCCAGCACTTTGGGAGGCCAAGGTGGGTGGATCATGGGATCTGGAGTTTGAGACCAGCCTGGCCAATATAGTGAAACCCCATCTCTACCAAAAATACAAAAATTAGCTGGGCATGGTGGCACGCACCTGTGGTCCCAGCTACTCAGGAGGCTGAGGCAGGAAAATTGCTTGAACCTGGTAGGCAGAGGTTTCAGTGAGCCAAGATCATGCCACTGCACCCCAGCCTGGGCAACAGAGTGAGACTCCATCTCAAAAGAAAAAAAAGAAACTAAAATATTGGTGGTTAGGACAAATCCTGCCCCTGCCCCCCACCTGCACGTCCCTTCCATGACTTCCTTTTGTGTACCAGGGTCCCTGAGGTAGGCTGAAAGAGGGCCGGGAGCTGGCTGTTCGGAGTCCCCCAGAAGCAAACGCAGTGGGCCTCTGACCCTGTGGGCAGGGCTAGCCAAAGCAGAGCCAGGAGGGAGGGCTGAGGAAGGCTGTCATGCACCCGCCTGGCTAGTCGTGGGCAGTGGAAAGGAGGCTGGGATGGGGCCAGGTGAGCACAGCTCAGGTCTGGGGCCTGGCAGGCCCTAGACATATCTGCTCACAGCTGCTCAGAAGTGGCTCCTCGGGTTGGCCCTTGCTGCCCTCTGAGCTCTTGTCTCTGCATTTTCCATCTACCCCCACCCCAGCTTCTTGCCAGCCCTGTGCACAGACGCCTAAGGCCCACCTCTTAGGGTCAGCTTGCCCTCAAGAAGAGAAGAAAGCGCAGGTTTCCACAACTGGCTGATGAAAGGAGGGTTTGGGTTTTCTGGAGACTTGAAGTTGAGCTTGAATTCCTCCCCTCTGACTTTCCCAGGCCAAGGCGTCCAGCACCCAGTGACCAGCCCTGGTCCTCAGCAGGGACCATCTGCAGCCCCTGCCCTGGGCTTGCTAACACTGGTTCAATACAGCTAAAATGATAGATTCCCAAACCCCACCCAAGAGTCCCTGAGGCCAGACCTTGGGGCTCCGGGCTCAGGAATCTGCATTTTCCCCCCAAACTCCCCCCAGGGGTCCTGATGGGCAGACAGCTGAGAGCTGGGCCTGCCTCTGCTTGGGTCCCTGGAACCCAGCACCCCGCCCTGCTGCTTGTCTCTTGCAGCCCAACTCCTGCAGCTGGGCCTTCTGCCTATCCTGTACAGAAACCCTCTGTTTGCAGATCTGCTCTCCGTGGCCCCCAGCCTGCTCCACTGTCCTGTGCCTCCAGATCCCCATCAGCATCCCCGCTGCCTTTCAGCTGGGTTCAGACAGTGGGGAGCCTGGCAGGAGACAGTCATGCCATCAGCTTTGAAGATACTTTCCTTTCCTGACTTCTTATCCTGGGGTTCCTGAACTCTTTTTTTTTTTTTTTTTTTTTTTTTTGAGACAGAGTCTTGCTCTGTCGCCAGGCTGGAATGCAGCAGCACAATCTTGGCTCACTGCAACCTCCACCTCCCGGATTCAAGCAGGTCTCCCGCCTCAGCCTCCCGAGTAGCTGGGACTACAGGTGTGCACCACCACACCCAGCTAAGTTTTGTATTTTTAGTAGAGACAGGGTTTCACCATGTTGGCCAGGATGGTCTCGATGTCTTGACCTCATGATCCACCCACCTCAGCCTCCCAAAGTGTTGGGATTACAGGCGCGAGCCACCGTGCCCGGCCGTGGTTCCTGGACTTTTAAGGGGACCACTGATCTTTTCTAGAGCTCCATGAGCTCTCTGAAGTTTTAAGCAAAAGTTTGTATATTTGAGAATGTGTATCTTTCTGGCTTTTTCATGAGATTGCAACGAGGATCCAAAGAGATAATACAAGTGACGTCAGCTTTGACAACCACTAACTGCCCCAAAAATATAAGGTATTACTATCATCACAGCAAGATCAAAAGAGGTTAATGCACGTCTCTCTGTGTCAAGTGTTCACGAAGCTTCTGTTGAAGTTGGCCACCAGATTGGGCCAGCATGCACACAGGCAGCAGACAACAGCTTTACAGGTTGTTAGAATGAGAGGCTGAACCCTAACCTCAAGAAGGTGACACCACAGAGGCCATCCACAGAGGTGTGAGTCTTCCTAGAAAATGATACAGGCGGGGCCAGGTTTGGTACCTTGCACCTCTAATCCCAGCATTTTGGGAGGCTGAGGCAGGTAGATCACTTGAGGTCAGGAGTTCGAGACCAGCCGGGCCAACATGGTGAAACCCTGTCTCTACTAAAAATACAAAAATTCGCTGGGCGTGGTGGTGCAGGCCTGTAATCCCAGCTACTCAGGCAACTGAGGCAAGGGAATCGCTTGAGCCCAGAAGGTAGAGGTTGCAGTGAGCCAAGATCGAGCTACTACTCTCCAACCTGGGCGACAGAGGGAGACTCCATCTCAAAGAAAAAGAAAAGAAAAGAAAGAAAATGATGCAGGCAGGATTAATAACCAGAACACACAAGGCGATCAAACAACTCTATAGGAAAAAAATCTAATAGTCCAATCAAAAAATGGGCAAAAGATTTGAATAGGCATTTCTCAAAAGAAGACATACAAAGGGCAAAGAGGCCTATGAAAAGGTGCTCAACATCTGTGATCATCAGAGAAATGCAAATCCAAACCACAGTAAGATAGAATCTCACCTCAGTTAAAATGGCTTTTATTCAAAAGACAGGCAATAACAAATGCTGGAGAAGATGTGAAGAAAAGAGAATCCTCGTACTCTGTTGGTGGGAATGTAAATTAGTACAACCGCTATGGAGAACAGTTTGGAAGTTCCTTAAAAACTAAAAGTTAAGCTACTATATGATCCACTTATCTCATTGCTGGGTATATACCCAAAGGAAAGGAAATCAGTAAATCAAAGAGATATGTGTACTCCTCTGTTTGTTGCAGCACTGTTTACAACAGCTAAGATTTGGAAGCAACCTAAGGGTCCATCAACAGTTGAATAGATAAAGAAAATGTGATACATACACACAATAGAGTACCACTCAGCCATAAAAAAAGAATGAGATCCAGTCATTTGCAACAACATGGATGGAACTGGAGATCATTATGTTCCATGAAATAAGCCAGGCACAGAAAGACAAACATAGCATACTCTCATTTATCTGTGGGATCTAAAAATCATAACAAGTGAATTCATGAACATAAACAGTAGAAGGATGGTTACCAGAGGCTCGGAAGGGTGGTGCAGGAGGATGGGGAAGGTGATGATGGTTAATGGGTACAAAAAAAAATAGGAAGAATGAATAAGATCTATTATTTGGTAGCATGACGGGGTTACTATAGTCATTAATAACTTAACTGTACATTTTAAAATAATTTAAAGAGTGTGATTGGATTGTTTGCAACTCAAAGGAGAAATGCTTGAGGGGATGGAAATTCTCCATGATATGCTCATTTCACATTGCAGGCCTGTATTAAAACATCTCTTGTACCCCATAAATATATGCACCTCCCATGTATCCACAAAAATTAAAAATTAGGCTGGGTGTGGTGGCTCACATCTGTAATCCCAGCACTTTGGGAGGCCGAGGCGGGCAGATCACTTGAAGTCACGAGTTCCAGACCAGCCTGGCCAATATGGCAAAATCCCATCTCTACTAAAAAATACAAAAATTAGCCAGGCATAGTGGCACAAGCCTGTAATCCAGCTACTTTGGGGGCTGAAGTGGGAGGATC
>NW_012103643.1:545311-566643 GCF_000951045.1 Mandrillus leucophaeus | reverse complement strand
AAAAAAAAAAAAAAAAAAAAAAAAAGGTAGGAGCTAAGCTATGAGGATGCAAAAGCATGAGTGATATAACGGACTTCAGGGGCTTGGTGGGAAAGGCTGGGAGGCGGGTAAGGGATAAAAGTCTACAAATTGAGTAGATGTACCCTGCTTGGGTGACAGATTCACTAAAATCTCAGAAATCAACACTGAAGAACTTATCCATGTAACAAAAAAAAACACCTGTACCCCAAAAACTGTTGAAATTAAAAAGAAGAAAGAGAAAAACCAATAAATAAAAGCTGAACCCAGGAGGTGGAGGTTGCAGTGAGCCGAGATTGTGCCACTGCACTCCAGCCTGGGTGATGGGGACTGTGTCTCAAAAAAAAAAAAAGAACTTAAAAATTTTTAAAAAGAAATTGTGCAGGCACTGCAAATATAGCATACTTACTTGGGTGCATGTGGGAGAAAGCGGAGGGGGAGACGCCAGGGTCGCTGACCCCATGGCATAAGGACGACTGTGGAGCCGTTCTCTTGCTGTCCGCAAAGTCATTGTGAAAGCAAAGTGCCAAACATTGTCCGGGAGGGCCCTTTTGCTCATTGGTCATGACTGGTGCCAGGCAACCCTTGGGACTTTCCTCATGACCTTAGAGGGACAGAATTACCTGCAGTTTCTATGGCACAGATTCCATAGTAGGTTGAACACTGCTCCCCCAAATACACATCTTCCTGGAACCTCAGGAGACTTTATTTGGAGACAGGGTCTTTGCAAATGTAATTAGTTAAGATTAGGTGGCACTCATGGGCTCTAACTCCAATGACTAGCAGCCTTCTAAGAAGGGGGAAGACCCACAGACAGACACACAGAGAAGAATGCCATGTGACTACAGAGGCAGAGACTGGAGTGACGCAGCCACAAACCAAAAAGTGCGAAGGATTGCCAGGGGCCACCAGGGGCCAGAAGAGGCGAGGCAGGACCCCCTTCTTGGTCGTCAGAGAGAGCACAGCCCTGCCAACACCTTTATTTCAGACCCCTGGCCCCCAGAACTGGGACAGAATACATTTCTGTTGTTTTAAGCCACACCATTTGTGGTCATTAGTTTTGGCAGCCACGGAAACGAATACAGAAAGGTTCCAGAGCTGCTCCCAGGAGTGGAAGTGGCACAAGGCGAGGCATGGAGTAGTCACAGATCCCCAGCCAGAAGCAGGGGACCCATTCACACTGGGATGACTCAAGGAACTGTACGTGCAAAGCATGAGCACCTACTCTGTGCCAGACACCACGCTGGGCAGAGGCCAGGGGCTGCCGGAAAAGCTGTAACAACCAGCAACCCCAGGCGTGGGCGGGGAAATGCTGATTTGCAGCATCTGCCAATTTCTGTGGTATAAATACTCCCTTCTTGGCCAATGCGAATGCAACACAATGTCCTTCATGTAACATTTCTACCCTACAGGTACAGTCAATGTCAATGACCTCACGATAATAGTAAAATAAGTGAAATAATTATGAAATATTGAGTTCTGAGAATTGACTGACCTTGTGTCTAATATAATCTATTTAATTGTAAGCTTCTGTAATTTAATTTTTTACGGTGACTGTGTTTAACAACCAATTTGCAAAAATTCCTGAATGTTTAACCATCAGCTGCCATGAACCAGCGCTGGCTACAAGAAGTACAGCGGTGAAGAAGGCAGATGGCAAATATAACCTCAGCTTGGTGGGGCCTGGAATGCAGCAACCTGGCTCCAATAGGATGCTTTTGGGTAGATGTGCCTGGAGCACCTCCACCTCTGAGGCCCGCAAAACTGCCCCAGAGGAAGGGTGGCCTGCAGAGCAGCCTCCGCATCAGCTCTCAGCTGGTCCAGGGCACAGCATCAGCTGAAGAACACCGATCACGCCCAGCCACATCAGCTTCCAACTGTGAGCTCTTAGGAGACCTGTTGATGCAGAGAGGGCACCAAAAAAGCCAGGAGCAGGTGGGCACTGGTGCACATACAATGCACATATAGACACACACACACACACGCACAGAACATGCAGACACACACACATGCACAGAACGTGCAGATACACACATGCACAGAACATGCAGATACACACACATGCACAAACATGCTTCTGTTACGGTTTGGCTGTGTCCCCACCCAAATCTCATTTTGAATTCCCACGTGATGCGGAGGGACCCGGTGGGAGGTAATTGAGTCATGGGGGCAGGTCTTTCCTGTGCTGTTCTCGTGATAGTGAATAAGTCTCACAAGATCTGATGGTTTTATATGGGGGAGTTTCTCTGCACACGCTCTCTCTTTGCCTGCCACCATCCACGTAAGATGAGACTTGATCCTCCTTGTCTTCCACCATGATTGTGAGGCCTCCCCAGTCATGTGAAAATGTAAGTCCAATAAGCCTTCTTCTTTTGTAAATTGCCCAGTCTCAGCTGTGTCTTTATCAGCAGTGTGAAAACGGACTAATACAACTCCTTTTTGCATTTTTGCCAGAACAGTTTCCTTCAGTACAGCATCTACTTTTTAAGGAGTGCTTTGTGTCAGGGACCAGGCCAAGCACTAGAAATATTCACATGGCCAAGCCCAGGACCTTCCATCAGTTGGCGAGGCCTGTGATTGGCCACAGCTGCCTGCATCTCATTCTGCAGCTGATCTAAGGAAGCCTTTCATTGCCACGTATCTCAGCCTTAGTCTCCATTGTCAGTTCTCTCCATCCTGAATGTGAGAGGTGGCTCCTAGTCACTTTAGAGCTAGGATGGGAAACAAGGTGTGATTTCTAGAGCCCTGACAAATAACTGCATTTGGCATTGCGCACAATTCGTGATGCAGATGCGACATGAAGTGAGGTGAAAATTGGTAGGCTGGGCATGTCAGCTCATGCCTGTAATTCCAGCACTTTGGCAGGCCAAGGAAATATATCAGTTGAGCTCAGGAGTTTGAGACCAGCCTGGGCAACATGGTGAAACCCTATCTCTACCCAAAATACAAAAAAATTAGCTGAGTGCTACCACGCACTTGTGGTCCCAACTACTCGGAAGACTGAGGTAGGAGGATTGCTTGAGCCTGGGAGGTGAAGTTTGCAGTGATCCAAGGTTGAACCACTGCATTCCAGCCTGGATGACAGAGTGAGACAGGGAGGGAGGAAGGAGAGGAAGGAGAGGAAGGGAAGGAAGGGAAGGAAGGGAAGGAAGGGAAGGAAGGGAAGGAAGGGAAGGAAGGGAAGGAAGGAAGGAAGGAAGGAAGGAAGGAAGGAAGGAAGGAAGGAAGGAAGGAAGGAAGGAACTGGTCACCTGGACTGGGTTATGTGGGTTCCTGTGAGTACTTCTTATAGCTATAGTAATTTCAACCAGGCACACCAATCTTTCTGGTTTGCGAGGGATGAAGGGGTTAGTGCTTAAAAAGAGGGTAGTAGTCTCAGGCAATACGGGATGGGCAGCTCAGTATTCAAACTTGAGCTGTCTCACCTCCCTTCTGACAGCTCAAGTTTGAATACTGAGGTCTGCAAGGACATTATACTGAGACCTGCAAGGATGTTTGTCTCACATTGCAATAAACAGCCACCGGGTTCTAAATCTCATTTTGCTTAAATCCGTTTCTCTAAGAAACATTATACATTTACTCCTTTTCATTGTATAAGACATGTTGAAAACAGCCATTCATCTCTAAATCCTTCTTTTCAGTCACTTTTAATTTTCTTTTAAAAAGAGAGAAAGGAAAAGAAAAGACTTCTTGGGACTAAAACTTATCACAGTTGGATGAAACCCAAAGGTGAATATTTATTTCAGCAAAATTCATTCAGGGTCTTGAAAGTCAAGTGTGTGAATACAAAATACACCTTTTCAGCTTGGGATCATGCCCTTTTCCGTGCTTGGATGGCTGAAGTATGAAATGCCAGGTTGACATATTCAGTGCTTCCAGGAATGTGACTCCAGAAGAAACAAAGTGGAATGTGGCACTTGTGGAGGTGGCCGGGCTGGTCAGCCAACCTGGCTGGGTTCTGGAAGGGTCCAGTCCATGGGCTCCCACCATATCCCAGGTGATTCTTCCTGCTCGCAGTTCACAGGAACCACAGATTCCCACATCTTCATTCCCCAGGGGCGGGTGAGGGCGTGTCTCCTTCTCAAGCACAGCTGTCATTTGTTCCAGCTTTGTCTCCCCATCCTGAATCCAGCACGAGGTGTCTAGATCTCACACAGGATGCATTCACGGGGGCTGGGGTGGAAGGATCCATCAGCACCTTCAAATTCCAGCCCTCACTGCAGCCAGGACAGGGAGCCACATTCTCGTGCTCACAAAGACGATCCTGCACCAGAGCTGCATGAACAGGGCTTTCACCTTTGCATTTGCTCACTTGTTCCTTCCATCAGAATCGATGGCTGTTTGCAGGACAAACAAAACACACGTGCCTGCGTGTGTGTGTGTGCTTGTGCATGTGTGTGTGCAAGCATATGTGTGTCTGTGTGTGCATGTCTAAGTGGGTCTGTGTGTGTGCATGTGTGTGCATGCATTCAGGTGTCTGTGTGTGCTCGTGCATGTATGTGCACAACTGTGTATCTGTGTGTGCTTGTGCATGCATGTGTGCATGCCTGTGTGTGTGCTTGTGTGTGTGTGCTTGTGCATGTGTGCATGCATGCCTATGTGTGTCTGTGTGTGCTTGTGCATGACTGTGTGCATGCCTGTGTATGTGCTTATGCATGTGTGTGCATGTCTATGTGTATCTGTGTGTGTTTGTGCGTGTGTGCATGCCTATGTATGTGTGTGCATATGTGGGTGCATGCCTATGTGTCTGTGTGTGCTTGTGCGTGACTGTGTGCATGTCTGTGTATGTGCTCGTGCATGTGTGTGTGCATGTCTATGTGTATCTATGTGTGTGCGTGCACGTACATGCCTATGTGTGTGTGTGCTTGTGCATGACTGTGTGCATGCCTGTGTATGTGTCTTGGGGAAGAGAGAAATGATGAGCTAGCGTTTAACGGGTCAGAATGAAAAGTTCTGGAATTAGATGGTGGTGATGATGGTTGTACAAAATTGTGAATTTACCTAATGCCGCAGGGCTGTACTCTTACAATAGTTAAAATGGTAAGTTTTATGTTACGTGTGTCTTATCACAATTAAAAATAAAAGAGTACATGCATTCATTTTGAGAGAAAACAAAAGAGAAAACCTCAGAGTCATGTTTAAATATGTCTGACTTATACTGAGGACAAATTAAAGAAAGTAATTTACATAATGAAGAGTAAACTTATGGAACTCATTGCCGAAAGAGGAGGCACAGACATAAAAATATCCAAAGACATCTACGAGGAATTGTTCAAACATTTATTGTATTTATTGACAGCAGCCCAATAGCACATGAAGCACGATCAGGTTTGGAGTCACCCTGAGGTTCACATCACAGCACAAAAGCAGCTTTCTGCCCTACCAGGCATTGTGCCCCAGTGAACTTCTGAGGACAGGAATGGGGAGCTGGACAGACCTGCAGGTCCTCCCCATGGAACAAACGCCGCACCTTGCACATACCTGGGTCCCTGCTGTGTCCAGTCCCAGCCTGTGCACAGTAAGGACAGCACACCTGATGATCAGGACAGGGTCCACCCTGAGATGTTCACTGCCTACCTGTGCACAGTGAGGGCAGCACACCTGGTTGGAAACACAAGGTCACCCCTGAGATGCCCAGTGCCTACCTGTACATCATAAGGACAGCACACCTGGTTGTCAGCACAAAGTCACCTCTGAAATGCCAAGTGCTTGTACATTGTAAGGGAATCACACCTGGTTGTCAGGACGGCATCACCTCTGAGAAGCCCTCCCATTCACATGTGTAGCAACAAAAAAGGTCTGGCTTAACAATTGTCATTCTCAGCCCCCAGACAAAGCAAACTAGGGTGTTGTGCTCATATTTAAAGCTTTGTTTTGTATTGTATCTGTTTTTATAAATTGTCTGTTTCTTTTTCCAAGTAGGCTAAAGTTACATCTTCAATAAACCAAGTAATAGGAACTTACTTTGCTCACCGCAGTGATCCTGGAATATATCATAGTATCAGAAGTAAGAAGGTATCCCCCAAGAATGTGTTTTTAAGATGAGGACACATCAAAAGGACCCAAGAATCAATCTGGTAAAGCTCCCAGTGGCCAGAGCTAATATAATTTGAGCACCATAATAAATTTCAATTGTATTTAATTATCACCTAAGGAATAAAATAAATATCCATGAGCACATATGGATATAAATAAATCAATAATGAAAACAAGAAGGACTAATCTTTCTTAAATAAGAAAGCCAATTAATAAATGTAGAGGGAACTGGAGAAATAGGGAATCGCCATTAGAACCCCACGGTTATCATTGCTGCACGCAAGAGTAATTGATAGTTGCTAAAATTAGTGGTTGAACCTTAAGGAGTAACAAGATATTTGTATCATATTTGTATCCCTTCCTAAATTTACTAATCACCCTTGTGGTTTTAAAACATGATTTTGATGCTCTACCTCCCTCCAGGAGGTAGAGTTTAATGGCCCTTTCCTCAAGTATAGGCTGGACTTAGTGACCTGCTTTTATGAATAGATGACAGAAAGAGGACAACTGTACCTTGACAGTGGGGAAGCCTAACAGATACCACATGAGCCAGGTGATCAAAGTCAATGTTACCTGCAGTCATGCTGACATTACACGCCCACTGACATGATACAATGACAAGGGCCTATCACCTCTGTGGTGTTCTTCTCCAAAATCCACAGCCTCAGAATGTTTATGAGAAACCATCAGAGAAACCCAAATTAAGGGCATTCCACAAAACACCTGACCACTACTCTGCAAAACATCTAAAGTCATGAAAGACAAGAAAATATAGAGAAGCTATCACAGATTGGTGGAAACTAGGGGGAAATGATGAATAAAGGTATCATGATATCCCAAATGGGGTCCTGGAACAGAAAAGTACATTAATAGAAAAAGTTAAGAAGTCCAGGCTGGGCGCAGTGGCTCACACCTATAATCCCAACACTTTGGGAGGCCGAGGCGGGCGGATCATGAGGTCAGGAGATTGAAACCATCCTGGTGAACACGGTGAAACCCCATCTCTACTAAAAATATAAAAAAATTAGCTGGGAGTGGTGGCCAGCTACTCAGGAGGCTGAGGCAAGAGAATGGCATGAACCCAGGAGGTGGAGCCTGCAGCGGGCCAAGATCACGCTGGCACTCCAGCCTGGGCGACAGAGCGAGACTCCATCTCAAAAAAAAAAAAGAAAGTTAAGAAGTCCAAATAAAGTTGGTAGTTCACTTACTAATATTGCACCACATCAATGTCTTAGTTTTGGTAAACATGCTGTGTAAGACGTTAACATTCAGGGAAGTTGGGTGAAGGGTGTATGGGAACACTCTGTACTGTCTTAGTAACTCTTTATTCTAAAATGATTTCAAACTGAAAAGTTTTTTAGAAGAGGTAGAGTTGCAAATAATTTGGTGAGAGGTGCACATGGAGGTATCTCTTATGTGTGAGGCAATAAGTCAAGTAAGTTGCTGAGAAAAATGTGGGTGGGAGAAAGTGGCTGCCGAGGGCCTTTGTTATGACTTGCCTGAAGGTCTATACTGCATTAGAAAAAATTATCCAAAAATGACCACACTGTGCTGTAATAGCGCCACGTCTCCATGTATCTGCCACCTCTGCATTCTCTGGGCTTGCCGTAGTGATGGGAGGGATTCAAATCCCCCTCTTCAGCAAAAGGAGAAGTTTCCCGATGGATGGTCTCAGACAAGAAGGGATGTCCTTTCCCCAGGCTGAACATGGATTCCAGTGTCCCACTATATGATGCTAACGGGCATCATCTCTGGCCACTGAAGCCCAGGATCTTAGGTTTAACCATAAAATACTTCTGTGTCATGGGCTGCAAACCACCAACATAGAACTAAGATTGATAAGAAAAATATACTGTTTACTCAAAACAGGTGTATCACAGCCTACATATTTATAATGTCCTATTATATGGTTGTGCAGTTCATATCCTCAATAATTCAGTAGGTATCTCGCTAACATCTATTTGAAATCCCCCCACAAAATAACGTTTAGCAGTAGCTTCAAGATCTCTTTAGAATGGTGTCTTTATTTTTCTTAAACATTTGATATGTTACACCACCCAGGCAGAAAATAGAACACAGAGTGTGGGATACACACGTACTCACCATAAAAACAACCGTATTGTAACACCGAAACATATTTATCTAATTGGTCAAGGAAACTGAATTTAACACATGCTGTTATCATACAAGTAGTTTTAATGAAATAGCATTTTGTATTCATATAGCACCTTTCTACCAAGGAGCAAAAATACGGCTCAGATATTATTACTTATTCGCACACCATCCTTGACAGGTGGATAAGTAGCAACATTTATACTAAGTTTTAATCACTGGGCGACAAAGACCTACATAAAGAGAGCAAATAAACCACAAATAGCAACCCAGAAAGTTGGAATCTTCCACCTCCAAGAGTGGTTCACTCACTCTTTTTCTCTGAAATCTTAAGAGCTAGTTTGAATACTGGTGAAAAAAAAAATAGAGGAACATTAGAGTGATAAAACAGGTATATACAGCCTCCTCAGGAACCTGATGGTGGAGCTTAGACTGGAAACCGTTGAAAGTTAAAAACAATTCCCAAACCTTGAGCATCTACTTGGACAAATTTGACATGTACCAGGGACAAATGAAAGCATCCTCCCAAACTATGTCCCAGATTATTGTCAATCCTTTCTGTAATAAAGGTCCATTCCTCAAGCCGCTGTCACATAATGTGCAGGGGATCAACAGCAAATCCATTAGCAACACAGGATAAAGAAATTGGAGTAGCCCAGAAACTCTTGCATAAAACATAACTTCAACAAGATAGGACATTTTGGATGATGCTTTCCTGAGGAGCTCTTTAAAAATTAATTCAAGGAAATTTTTAAAAAACGTCTCTTTAAAGATAAATGCAAACTACAGGCATAGTTGGAGCCTTAAAGTATATCTTGAATAAGAAAATTACCAGAGGATGAATTCCTTAAGAGCATGTCTGTCTTTCAAGAGTTTCTAATATATTTAATCTCCAGTAAACTGTAGGATATCCAAAGGTGTAGAATCCCTTTTTTCCTCCCGGAATATGCAGTGTCTGAGAAACCTTTATCACATCCATCCATGCATTCAACTAATGTCAGCAAAACTAGATGACAAATTTTACGTAAAGGGAAGGATGAAAATATTTTGTTGTAAACTTCTGAGTCATAGGGACAAGGAAAAGAAGTTACATTATATTCTAATAACAAATTTCAATAATGTGAGAAAAGAAAAATAACAGCCAACACTTATTAACCACTTCTATGCACTAGTATGGGTAACGGCATCAGACACAATACATACATTATCTCATTTCCTCATCACAAGGCTTCTTTGAGATATACCCATTTTATAGGCTTAGATTAAGACACTTGTCAGAGGTCAGGGTACAAGCAGCTGTCTTACTTCAAATGCTTATGGATGCTGCCTGGCTTTTTCTCTAGCCCTTCACTTCTCAATTAGTGCAGAGAACCAAGTTTTGCCTTTCATTTCTTCCCATGCACTGAAGAAAAATCTAAAAGTCATCCTTTTGTAACACTGAAAACTTGGAATCAAAAATCCATTAAAGTATCATCTACAGAAACACTCCCAAAGCCTCATAGCAAGAAATTCAGATAAAAGCACATATTTTCACTACTTCAATGTGCATAAGCCTAAACTCCATGACTCTTATTTTGATCTTCATCATTCCCCTATTTGACTGATTTTTAACCTATCATGTTACACCATGGAGTGGCAAATACTATTGAGGAATCAAAAAAAAAGCAACTCCTTCAACAATCTAATTTATATGAAATGCAGTAAGTGACAATGATGCCTCTTTAATTAATCTAATTAATTAGTTAATTGATTAACTTAATTAGTTAATTAGCTAATGTCCCTGGTGGGTAAAGTTTTCTTAACCAGCGAGCTTCCTGGAAAGGGAAGAGAAAAAGTAATGATCCTTCAGCTGTTTCTGAACTTTGGGACAGTTAGAGGCCCAGCTTCAGGGATCCTGTCTTCTGTGAGGTCACAAAGGGAATGACACCTTTAAAAATGCCCTGTGCAAGACATATCCTTGACTCCAATGAATCAATTAGGAAAGGGCTATTGTTACAAACAAGCGAATAAGACTGTCATCAAGAAATTGGTCCTCCAGTTTTGACTTTTCTTCTCCACCAGTGAACAGATTTCCTTTTTTTTTTTTTTTTTTTTTTGGTGAGGGGGATGGAGTTCTGCTCTTGTTGCCCAGACTGGAGTGCAATGGCATGATCTTGGCTCACTTCACCCTCTTCCTCCTGGGTTCAAGAGATTCTCCTGCCTCAGCCTCCTGAGTCACTGGGATTACAGGTGCTCATCACCACACCCAGCTAATTTTTTTGTATTTTTAGTAAAGACGAGGTTTCACCATGTTGGCCAGGCTGGTCTCGAACTCCTGACTTCAGGTGATCCACCTGCCTCAGCCTCCCAAAGTGCTGAGATTATAGGCGTGATCCTGTTTTTGTTTTAAAATCCTTAAGGAAATGTACACAACCCCACAGGACCTGACCCTGGCTCCCAGTCAGTCCCACCTCCCATGGCTTTCCTGCCCCTGTATTACCTTGCTTCCTTCCCCTTTAACCATCCTTCGGGCCTCAGTTCAAGTTCACATCTTCAGGATGGCAATCTACGACTCCTTATACCAGTTGAGACCATCTTTTAGGCATTCCCACCTCACTGCCCGATTTTCTTTCAGGGCATTTAGCACTTTTGCTGTTGTGTGACAATGTGGGTTTTTTCATCAATGGTGGTCTCCCGTGCTAGAATGTAAAATTCAGTACAGCAGGACATAGCTATATATTGCTTATCCATGAATTCCCAGTGGCAAAGCCCCAGTAGAATTTCAATACATATATATTGAGTTATTAAAAAGTGATTTATCAATTACTTTTTAAATTAGTATTGAGGTGCACCAGCAACATGGTTAAGACCCCTCATTCCCCAGTCAAACTACTCAGATCCATTTCTGGCTCTACTACATATTGGTTTTGTGACTTTGGGGAAGTTATCTTATCATTATCCCTGACACTTCCTCTCCAAAATTGAGTAGCTTGCATAGGAAACTCAAGAAGACAAAAGTTAGCCTCCCAGCAACTAACTAAACCAAAACCACTTTTTAATATTTATTTATTTATTTATTTATTTATTTATTTATTTATTTATTTATTTATTTTGAGACAGAGCCTCACTCTGTCGCCCAGGCTGGAGTTCTGTGGCACGATCTCGGCTCACTGCAAACTCCCCCTCCTAGGTTCACGCCATTCTCCTGCCTCAGCCTTCTGAGTAGCTGGGACTACAGGTACTTGCCACCACACCTGGCTAAATTTTTTGTATTTTTTTAGTGGAGACAGGTTTCACCATGTTCACCAGGATGGTCTTGATCTCCTGACCTCATGATACGCCCGCCTCAGTCTCTCAAAGTAACGGGATTACAGGTGTGAGCCACCGCGCCCAGCCACAAAACCCACTTTTTAGCCAAAACCAAGAATACCTATTTAACAATAATAAAAAGAACAAACCATGCTCCTAGTACACATTCATTCATCAAAGGATAATAAAGAAGAAAAAGTAGAGTCACAGCCAATTGTGCTCTGCTAATGAATAACAATCATGACAAGACCTTAGGAGGACAACATGAGCCAGCAACCATTTTTGATACAGGTGACTTGGTGAACCTTTGTTTCCCATCAAGTCCCTTTTCTCTAGCACCCACGCGCCCCTGCAGCCCGCCCCTGACACAGCCTGGCAGCAGGTGCTTCTCCTGCAAGGGAAGCAGCCAGGCCCTGTGCCCTGTATGCAATAAACAAGACTGGGCCGTGCCCCTCCCCTGCAGGCAATCAGCACAGGCCCTCAAGCATGAGATTTAATTGCTTGTTCATTATTTTAGCTTGCAGGGGCTACAAGGAAGTATGGCATTTCTGAGCACACCATCCAAGGGAACCCTGGGAGCTGTCAGATTAAAAAATAATAACAGAGACGAGAAAGGAGCCTGTCTTTAGCCAAATGGCTTCAGGTACCTGTGACTCAATGCGAGGGTCCCCATCAAAACCCATGGCAGCCCCTCCCTGTTTGTCCTGCCCTTTTGAATTCTGTCTGAGGGGGGAGGAGAATGCCACAAAGAGACGAGAATTTGAACTCGCAGTCCCCAAGTGCACCAATGTCCTTTTCCTGCCTGATTGTGTACTTAAAGCGCCTGTAAAGTCAATCACTTCCCATGGTTTCACAGCAAAGCCAAAAGATTAAAAAAGAGACATTGTCCTTTTGAAGATGTGGAAAGTAATAAATGAGCAGGCTGAATCCTCTTTGGGTTTAAAAGCCTGTGCCGTTCTGCTTTAAGGTGTCAAAACTGCCTAAAATCTTTAGTTTTGTTATACCCTGGTGCTACACAGATATCACAGAAGCAGGTTGACTCTCTCAAACAATTTGGAGATCATTTTTTTTTCTCTCTAAAAACTTTGTTGAAATATATAGGTTAGCACAGACTTTTTATTAACATTTTGTTTAAAATATAGCATTTTTTTCAGGCGCATCTTAAGAGATCAGAATAGTCAAACAGTAGCTCTCTTTTTGAAAAAGAAATTGCACACCATCTTCAAGTTTTAAGCACAAAGGTTACAGTTCGTTCTCCTCCCCCATTTTATTTCCACTGTTGGAGTAGATTTGACCTCGTCTCTCTAAAGGCAGAAAACTTCAACAAAGGTGAGAGGACTATTTAAAGCGATGAAAAAGATTCTGAATGAAGGATTACGACTTTGACGAAGCCTGAAAGAAATGCAGTGCTTAGGAAGTGGATAAAAGTCAATAGCAACAATTCTTGGCTTTGGACGAAACCTTGAAGGTGCACTTTTCCCCAGTGATATGAAAAATAAGAAAATAAAACCAACCAACCAGAGACCCGTAACTCTTCTGGTTCTGTGGCATCTGTACATTCACATGATAGAAACTTCCTAAATCCCGAAGGTTTCCTGGCAAAGCCCAAGCTCCATGATGAGCTGAGAGCCCTGCCACTGCACCAGGAGAAAAGGAGTCACTAGGCAGGCTGAGGCGGGCGGGTCACGAGGTCAGGAGATCGAGACTATCCTGGCTAACATGGTGAAACCCCGACTCTACTAAAAATACAAAAAATTAGCTAGGTGTGGTGGCGGACACTTGTGGTCCCTGCTACTTGGGAGGCTGAGGCAGGAGAATAGAGTGAACCCGGGAGGCGGAGCTTGCAGTGAGCCGATATCACGCCACGGCACTCCAGCCTGGGCGACAGAGTGAGACTCCATCTCAAAAAAAAAAAAAAAAAGAAAAAAGAAAAAGAAAAAAAGGAGTCACTAGGCTCTAGATGGAGAAGAGAAAAGCCTCTTTCCTCCCTCCTATTCCAAAAGAGAAGAAAAAACCCGGACAGCCAGATACAAGCAGCCTTGAAAAATCACTCTACAGGAGAAAAGACAGGAAGAATGTCATCGAGAAAGAAGGCCAGGAGAGGATGCCACAAAGGTGCCTTTTCTCCCTCTCTTTCCACCTTTCCCATAGTCGCCTCTTCCTCTAAACCATCCCCACTTAACACTCTCCAGATTCTACTCTCCCACTGGAGCCTGACTGACACATTTCCCAAAAGCAGATTTAAAAAAAGCAAGGGTCTCAGGCTCTGTCACATCCAACTCATTCTTACGTGCCAGGGAGATACAGAGCGACATTTTGTGTATCTGTTGGATTACAATTCACCATTTGGGCATAGAGAATGTTCTCAACAGTGAGATTCCCCTCATGTGGGCACCCTCATGCTTCAGCTAGGTGCTTACAGGTAAATAATTACTCAAACATCGTCATGTAGCAAATTTGGTTTCCAAACCTTGAATTAGAGAGACTCAGGCATGCACCAAGGAAACGTCTAGCTATGTTCTTCTCCAGTCTCTCAGCGGGCTGCAGGTCTTAGCTATGTTTTGTTGGTATCACTGGGGCGTGCCGGGCTTTTGTTTGAATGGCTCAACCTGGCTGCAATCATTGAATGAGCCGACCCGATCGCTCTGCCAGTGTCTACATTGTCTGCTTCAAAAGTCAGGCTCACCAGAGAGAGCAATTTCTATTTGTTTGTTTGTTTGTTTGTTTGTTTGTTTGAGACGGAGTATCGCTCTGTCACCTAGGCTGGAGTGCAGTGGCGTAATCTTGGCTCACTGCAACCTCCGCCTCCAGGGTTCAAGCAGTTCTCCTGCCTCAGCCTCCCGGGTAGCTGGGAATACAAGTGCACACCACCACACCTGTTTAATTTTTGTATTTTTAGTAGAAACGGGGTTTCACCTTGTTGGTCAGGCTGGTCTCAAACTCCTGACCTCGTGATCCGCCTGCCTCGGTCTCCCAAAGTGCTGGGATTACAGGCATGAGCCACCACGCCTGGCCAGAGAGAACAATTTCTTAGTGGAAAGAATTTGTTATCAGTTTAGGCCGCAAGCCTGAATCTTTGAAACAGCACGACTCAGATAGTTCATCATTCAGAGAATCAAGGTTTGCATCCCTCGGTTCTAAGTGACATTTTCTTCCTCTTTTGAGGACAGCAGCATGAAGTTACCAGAGCCATCTCATCGGTCATTCATTTAGTATTTACCACACCTACTATGTGCAGGGGGCAGTGGGAAGCAGAAAGATTAGAAAGGAAAACTCCTGCCATCCAAGGGGTTAGTAGCTTACAGATCTTAGAATCGCACAGCTTAGAAAAAAAAGTTGAAGATTATATAGAGAATCCAAGCACTTTACTTTACAGATGAAGACTGAACTATTCTATAACTCCTGGGGTAAACTACAGAGGCAATTCTCAAACCCATGTCTTCTGACTCAAAGAAGGACTGTGCCTTTCCATTCTGTTTCTAACAACTAAGAGGCTCCTGCATCCCCAGATCCCAGAGGCCTGTATGGTCTGGAAAGCTGGTGTCGTGGTCATCAGTCAAAAGCACACACACCCCTCGCTGCATACACACACCATGGCCAGCACACACCTGGAGGTTTGGACACGTTCACACACTTACGTAATCCTCACAATAAGTGTTTGAGGCAAGAATTGGCATTCAGGATGTAAGCCTGAGAAGCTGAGTGGAGTGTTAACTAACCCATTCTAGGTTAAAGGGTCCCCGTGGTGAATTGAGAACTCAAAACTCAGTCTGTTCTCTGCCCCTACACACCAGTTGCCTCAATTTCCAACTCGTTTGGTTATTCCCTGTTACAGACTGAATGTTGTGTGTCTCTCCCAAAATTCACATGTTAAAACCCTAATCCCCGACGTGAGAGTATCAGGAGGTGAGGCCTTTGGGGGTGATTAGGGTGAAGCCTCCATGGTGGGATTAGAGTCTTTGTTAGAAGAGACACAACAGAGATGATTGTTTCTCTTCAGCCATGTGAGGACAGGACAAGACGTCCATCTACAAACCAGAAAGGGGGCCCTCACCAGACACCAAATCTGCTGCTGCCTTGACCTTGGACTTCCTACCCTCCAGAAGTACAAGAAATAAATGTTTGTGGCTGGGCACGGTGGCTCACACCTGTAATACCAGCCCTTTGAGAGGCCGAGGCAGGTAGATTACTTGAGGTGGGGAGTTTGAGACCAGCCTGGCCAATACAGTGAAATCCCATTTCTACTAAAAATACAAAAATTAGCCAGGCATAGTGGCACACGCCTGTAACCCCAGCTACTCGGCAGGCTGAGGCAGGAGAATTGCTTGAATCCGGGAGGCCGGGGTTACACTGAGCTGAGATCTTGCCACTCCACTCTCGCCTGGGCGACAGAGCGAGACTGTGTCTCAAAAAAGAAAAAAGAAGAAATGTTTGTTGTTTGAGCCAGTCCTTCCATGATATTCTGCTATAGCAGGCCAAACTGATTCATACACTCCCTTTGTTTCATCTTCATGTATTTCTGGCATCCTCGTGTGTACCAAATAATAGAATCTTAGAATTTTAGAAATGGAAATGTTCTCAGAGTCCATGTCATCCAGATCTCTCATTTTACAGGCGAGGCAACTGGTCCAGCGACTCATCTGTGCTCATGTCAGGAGAGCCATGCAAGCTCTAGAGAGCACACATGGAGTGAGAGAGACAAGCCGAGATCCTGTCCCGGCAGGCACTAGCCTCTCCATGGTTTGCTACAACACGGGTGTTGTCCTGGTTTTCCCAAGCTTCAGCAGCCAGTGGATGTTAATAAGGTCACATTATTAATAAAAATAAGAATGAATAGGCTGGGCGCGGTGGCTCACGCCTGTAATCCTAGCACACTGGGAAGCCGAGGCGGGCAGATCACCTGAGGTCAAGAGTTTGAGACCAGCCTGGCCGACATGGTGAAACCCCGTCTCTACTAAAAATACAAACATTAGCCAGGCATGGTAGCAGGCACCTATAATCCCAGCTACTCGAGAGGCTGAGGCAGGAGAATTGCTTGAACCCAGGAGGCAGAGGTTGCAGTGAGCTGAGACTGCGCCACTGCACTCCAGCCTGGGGGACAAGAGTGAGACTTTGTCTCAAACAAATAATAATAATAAAATAATAAGAATGAATAAAAAAGTAACTAACTTGACGTAGGAGCTATACATATGCATCTGTCTGCTACAGAGCCTCCCACCCCTCTCCAAGTCCTCACCTGGGTTTTCTGGAGTCCCGTGGTCTGTCTCTCAACCACCCCTATTTGTGCTCAACACCCCAGACGTCATTTGAGTGTTTTCCTCAATCATGACCGTAGCTGCTCAGACCTTCTCTGTCAGCATCTGCTTCCCCTGAAAAGATTTCTTTCTTATGCCTTTCTGTCTGTGTCCACAGTGTCTGAATGAAGGTCCGTGGTCTTCAAGGAACCAAGACTACACTGAGAACCATTCTTGGGAAGTGCCTCTCCTTCAACCTCCAGTACCACTCATCCATAAACACCAACACTACTTGTCTCTTTGTGAATCATAAAGTTCCCCATTGAAACAGCCCCTTAAACTCCAGTCCTGAAAACAAACCCACTGGGCTACAATAAGAACCAATGTTAGACACAGACATCTTCCCACTTCCACTTGACCCCAGGTATTCTCTGCCAAACTACAATTCCTCCAGGAAATCAGCATCTAGCAGCACCCCCACCAACCCATGGAGGTTTGTTTTGTTTTGTTTGTTTTTTGAGGCAGGTCTCACTCTGTCACCCAAGCTGGAGTGCAGTGGTGCAATTATAGCTTCTAATCCCTTAAATCTTAAAAGGGCTTCTAACCCCTTAAATCTTAAAAGGGACTCTAACCCTCTTAAGTTGGGCCTTTAACCCAAAGTAGGTCAAGTGTCCATGCCTTTTATGAAGGGTGGCCTCTAACCCACTCTGTCTTAGGAGAGACTCTAACTCCCCTAAGTTGGGCCTCTAACCCAATTCCACCTTTACCTGGGTTCCCCACCACTTACCCAAAGTTGGCCAATCAGTGCTGTGGTCTATTTCCTTTGGGTCGGGGGGTTTCTTCAGCATCGTCCCCTCAGGGTGCACCGGAAAGATGTCACTGGCCCCCACCACTTACCGAAAGTTAGCCTTTGGTGGGGGTTTTCTGCATGCACTGCAGTCCCTTCAGCGGTCACCAGAAAGATGCTACAGGAGAGGAGTCCCAATCCAGACCCCAAGAGAGGGTTCTTGGATCTCGTGCAAGAAAGAATTCAGGGCGAGTCTGTGGAGTACAGTGAAAGCAAGTTTATTAGGAAAGTAAAGGAATAAAGAAGGGCTTCTCCACAGACAGAGCAGTCCTGAGGGCTGCTGGTTGCCCATTTTAACGGTTGTTTATTGATGATATGCTAACAAGGCGTAGATTATTCTTGCCTCCCCTTTTTAGACCATATAGGGTAACTTCTTGACATTGCCATGGCATTTGTAAACTGTCACGGTGCTAATGGGAGTGCAGCAGTGAGGACGACCGGAGGTCACTCTCATCACCATCATGGTTTTGGTGGGTCTTAGCCAGCTTCTTTACTGCAACCTGTTTTATCAGCAAGGTCTTTAAGACCTGTATCTTCTACCAGCCTCCTCTTTCATCCTGTGACTGAGAATGCCTTAACTTGCTGGGAATGCAGCCCAGTAGGTCTTAGCCTCATTTTACCAAGCCCTTATTCAAGATGAAGTTGCTCAGGTTCAAACACCTCTGACAGTAGTTTTTAACTCTTAGTAACCCTTATCTCTAGTGAAAACTCTAGAAAGTAATTTTGAACTGTTTCATATCAGTTATTTGTAGACAAAAACCACTTTATAATTTTTTAGACAGTTCTTCAAATTATTTTTATTATCAGATCTAAATATATTTACTATATAGAAATAATATGTCAAGATATATAGACTTAAATGCATGTTTAATAATGAATACTTCAGTATCTTAACTTGAACATGACTTATCTTCTGATGTTTTTATTACTTAATTTAACATAACATGAGTCTAGGATTTTAAATCACTGAAAAGAACTTTGAGGCTATGACACAGGCAGCCTCCCTAATGTCTCCTCTCAGTCATTCTAAGTCCCAAGAAGCATGTGCCACCCATGAGGACTATGAAGGTCAGGGCCTGTCTGAGTCCATCAGGACAGAAGCCAGAGCTGTGAAGACTATGCTTGGAGGATCCAGCCCCTCCCACAATAGCCAGGAGGCAAAACAGGGAAAGCAGAGGAAGAAGGGGCCATATTGGGCTTGTAGCTGGTGGTCTAGGCACTAAGAATGCTTCTCCAGATGTCATCTTGGCCACCTATCCAGACCCCTGAATCCAGAGACTCCAAACCAAAGACATAAGCTCACAATCAAATCAAGCGAGTATCTAATTATATTTTACTGATAGTTTTGAAGCCATTTCTATTTTACCAACAAATTAAAAACTAGCTTTATTTACCAGATATCACATACACATAACACATATAGACATACAAACAAACAGAAGCAGATCCTATAGCTTTTGCCAGTTTTTAAATAGTTTTTCTTTTCTCCATTTGGTGTATCAATCTTTCTATTACCTATTTCATTTCCCTAAAGCAATTGTTAACTAGACATCAAATTTGCATTTATAAAGAGACGACTTGCCACAATCCCCAGTTGCTATGAGAGGGAAATGGACACAATCCCTTAGGTGAAACAAAAAAACATGTATATTTCATAAGCACAGAGCTAAGATTCTTGGCCTAAGTATTGATTCACCATTTGCTCAAACCAAGGGGGAAAAAACTGCTCAAGTAAAAGTTCACTTAAGACAGACAGAAAAGCACCTTAAATAAAGGCATTACTTATTATTTAAATTTCAAAGAATGGTTAGAGTTTCTATTGTACGTAGGCAGACATCCTTAAAAATTGAGATTTCTTTTATAGATGTAAATTTCTTTTACAAAAGAGTTTCAAGGTAGCCAATTAAATTCCAGAAAAATGCATTTTATTTCAATAGGGTGTCCTTTTTAATGTAGCCACTGTTTCTCAGTTAAAAGTACTGAGTTCAGGGTGGAACCCATTAGGGAACAGAGCCAAGAAAGCATCCTCTATGCCTGACCTCCCACATGGACAGGTCTGAACCAGAAGCAAACCTATTTTACCGGAGGGCCTAACTTTTATAAATACCTTATCTAGGATAACTTTCTTTCCACCTTTACGGTGGAATAGTAACTAAGCAGAGAGAAGCAGATTTAATTTTTCTTATCAATTAGTTTCTTAAGCATTTTATTTGCCTTTTGTAAAATCTTTAAATAAAAATATTGAAATCTTTTTAGAAGCTTCTGCACATCAATAGGCATCCCTAGATGAGACTAATTCAGGAGTCCTCATTTTCAAATGCATTTCTTCAGTGCAGTATTGTTTATTTGGAACCTTCCACGGTAAATTATGTTTAGTAAGATTTCACCATTTCTGTAAGACTTGCTGCTTCTGAGGCCTAATACTTACGCATTTTGAAAGGAAAATAAATCTTGGGGCCCCCAAATCACTAAGCTAAAGGGAAGAGTCAAGCTGGGAACTGCTTAGGGCCAACCTGCCTCCCATCCTATTCAAAGTTACACCTAAGCTCACTGAGATAAATGCATATCTGATTGCCTCCTTTGGAGAGGCTCATCAGAAACTCAAAAGAATGCAACCATTTGTTTCTTATCTACCTATGACCTGGAAGCCCCCTCCTGGCTTTCCAGACTGAACATCTCACATATGTTGATTGATGTCTGTCTCCCTAAAATGTATAAAACCAAACTGTGCTCTGACCACCTTGAGCACTTGTCATCAGGACCGCCTCAGGCTGTGTCACAGGTGTGCATCCTCAATCTTGGCAAAATAAACTTTCTATATTAACGGAGGCCTGTCTCAACTATTTGGGGTTCACAGCATGTATAAGCCAGAAGGTACTCAGTTCTTCCAAAACTAAGGGTTCCATCTTTATGTGAAATATTGGCTTTGGAGATCAGGTTCCCTTAATCAACTTGGCTAATGATTTTTTTTTTTTCCTATCTAAGCCTGCAAGAAAAACGAAATAAAGAGGAGAATAGGAAAATCCCCATGAATTTCCAAAAGCCAAATTTTACACCCCCTGCAATATTGCCATTTACTACTGGTTTCTTTCTGCCCCAGTCAGATATAAGAGGCCTATAACTGGATCCAAGCCAGTTAATTATCAGACCCAATCCGATCCTGGGCCTAGTCCAGTTTCTATTGTGACTTCCAAACCCAGTTTGGGTCCGAAATTTGCTCAAAGACATTGGAGACCCCAAAACACAAATCTGTGGAGCTTCAGAATCTAAGAGAGAACTTGCCACAATCCCCAGTTGCTATGAGAGAGAAATGGACACAATAGTGTGGGCAAAAAGAGTCAAACTCTGTAAAATATTCTCAGAGATTTATTCTGAGCCACATGTGAGTGACCATGGCCCATGACACAGCCCTCAGGAGGTCCTGAGAACATGTGGCCAAGGTGGTCGGGGTGCAGCTTGATTTTACATACCTTAGGGAGGCATGAGACAGCAATTAAATACATTTAAGAAATACAATAGTTTGGTTCAGAAAGGCGGGACAACTCAAAGCGGGGAGCTTCCAGACTATAGGTAAATTTAAACATTTTCTGGTCGATAGTTGATTGAGTTTATCTGAAGACTGGAGATCAATAGAAAGAAAATGTTTAGGCTAAGATAAAGGATTGTGTGGCCGGGTGCAGTGGCTCACACCTGTAATTCCAGCACTTTGGGAAGCTGAGGCAGGTGGATCACCTGAGGTCAGGAGTTTGAGACCAGCCTGACCAACATGGTGAAACCCCATCTCTACTAAAAATACA
>NW_012103643.1:529396-545261 GCF_000951045.1 Mandrillus leucophaeus | reverse complement strand
AAGCTGAGGCAGGTGGATCACCTGAGGTCAGGAGTTTGAGACCAGCCTGACCAACATGGTGAAACCCCATCTCTACTAAAAATACAAAATTAGCTGGGCCTGGTGGCACATGCCTGTAATCCCAGCTACTTGGGAAGCTGAGGCAGGAGAATTGCTTGAACCTGGGAGGCGGAGGTTGCAGTGAGCTGAAATCGTGCCATTGCACTTCAGCCTGGGCAACAAGAGCGAAACTCTGTCTCCAAAAAAACAAAAAACAAAAAACAAAAAACGGTAAAGGATTGTGGAAACTAAGTTTTATTGTGCAGAGGGAACTGTCGGATAGCCGACTTCAGAGAGAGCAGGCTGTAAAATGTTTCTTATTGAACCTAAAAGGATGCCTGGCTCTTAGTTGATTATTCCCTGGATCTGGAAAGGAAGGAAGGAAAAAAAAAGGGGGTGGCGGGGGTGGGGGGAAGGGATTCTCTGCAGAATGTAGATTTTTCCACAAGGGACAGCTTTGCAGGAACATTTTAAGATATGACAAAGAAACATGTTTTGGAGTAAAATATTTTGATTTTCTTCCTTGTTACGCCAGAGTCAGATTGGAAAGTAAGTCACAATATACAGAATTACATAAACCCCATGTGATGAGAATTTAGGGTTTGTAGGGCATGACTCCCCAGACCCCTTAAATAGGAATTTGAGCAAGATAAAAAATATCAGAGCTTAGTCCTCGGTGGGTCCGGTGGGCACCTTGCTTAGTCACTCAGCACTCATGGGGATCATCAGAAGATCTATTTGGATCCCACTTCTGATGCCATCTATTAAATGATAAAACTTCAGCTGAATTAAATTTAAGAGTTTAATTTAGCAAAGAATGATTTGTGATTCAGACAGCCTCCTGAGCCAGAGTAGGCTCAGAGACTCCAGCGCAGCCACGTGGTAGAAGACTTACAGACAGAAAAAGGAAAGTGACGTGCAGAAAACAGATGTGAGGCACAGAAACAACCAAATTGGTTGCAGCTCGGTGGGAGTTTGCCTTATTTGAACATCGTTTGAACAGTTAGCCCCCGATTGGCCAAAACTTGGTGATTGGCACAAAAGTAGGCTTCAGTCTGTTTACATCTTCACTTAGGTTATAGTTCACTATGTACAAAGAAACCTTTAGGCTGAACTTAAAATATGTTAAAAGGCAGCGTTAGTCTAAACTTGATTTAACAATATAAAGACTTGAGGCAAAGAGAATTTCATAACTTGTTCAAGATCACAGAGAGATGAGAAACTCAGAATAACCCTCAAGTACTCGGGCTCCAGACTGGATGCTGTTAACCTCCCCTGGACTCTCATGTCTACACTGCTTTTGGCCTATAACTTTTTTGTGTGTGTGCATGAGATTGTGAACTTCTTTTCAGTGATAGCCTGGTATTCTTATTTTATTACACTTTTTAGTTCTTTTTGAGTACAGCCACACCACTCTGAACACGCCCGCTCTTCTCTGATCTCAGAAGCTAAGCAGGGTCGGGCCTGGTTAGTACTTGGATGGGAGGAATAGATCTTGAGTTTTATAAATAGCATTCAGACATCTATTTTTATGCTTATTTTTAAATGTCTTGATAAAATGTTTGACTACTATTACATTCTTGGGAAAAATCTCACTTTTTCTTGTGTTATGCTTTTAATAATCACTAGATTTTGTTTGCTAAAATGTTATTTAGAATTTTGCATGTATTTTTCATTGGCCTGTGATTTTTCTTTTTATATAACATCTTTTTTAAGGGTCTTTATTAATATTACACTCAAGTTTTCTTCCGCTTTCTATGCTCTGAATTCAAGCAGTTAAAATCCATGGGAAATATTTTTCCTTGACATTTTCGAAGAACTATGCATGTAATATTATATTGACTGCTCACTGAGCCCCTTGCCCTAAAGCCTGGTAACATGATTAACTTATGATTCCTGGATAAATGCTATATTCTCATTCTTCCAATTTTATCTATATGTAAGGCTCTTGGCTTTGAATTTGGTTTCTATCTCTTTGTTTGCTTAAGTTCATCTTGGTAAAACACTAGCTCTCCCAGCATTTGTTCTCAGTTCTGTGAGGCAGAGTTGATAAACTTTCTCAGTAGGACAGACACATATTTTGCCCAATGTGTGTTCTCCATAAATGCAGGTGAGGAAGGAGGGATAATTAGAGGAAACAAAATGAGAATCTCAACCATTTGAGCCCTTAAGCAATTCTACGATAAACTACAATTTGTACAATATTTTCTGAGTCATGTAGATTTATCACAAAATCTATTCTTAATTCACAAAAGTTACTTTTTGTTTAATAACAAAGGAGGAAGTTTAAAATACCCATTTTTATAGACTCATATGTATGTCATGTGTATGTCTTTACAAGAAGCATGAACAAAATATAATACAACAGTCTCGATATCTGGGGACTTGTAATATAAGTGACTTTTTAAATTATAGGAATGTAACAAATTTATAAACAAATAAAAGTTATTTCAACACAAGCTAAAAATCTAATGATCCTACTAATTTACTGAAAGAAAACTAGCACTATTCGTCTGCAAGACTTATATAGATACATGTGTTCATTTTCTTGGTTATTAAATATGGAATTGTGAGGTTTCACTAGAAACTATGAAATTATATTCTGAAGTGATTGTAGCATTTTTCACTCCCTTCAG
Organism: Mandrillus leucophaeus; assembly: GCF_000951045.1. NCBI lineage: Eukaryota > Metazoa > Chordata > Mammalia > Primates > Cercopithecidae > Mandrillus > Mandrillus leucophaeus. Next base: position 542,586 of record NW_012103643.1, on the reverse strand, counting down.
CAACATTTCTCCCCACTTGCTGTTGTTATGATACTGGCAGGCTGGGGGAGGTTCCTGAATGCCAGTGGGACCTTGACCCCAGGGCCGTCCAGGCTCTTGACACTGTCATGAGGATGAATTCAAGGGCGAGTCAGGAAATAGTGAAAGTACAGAGATTTATTGTAAAGGGAAAAGTAGACATTTCAGAAAAGAGAGTGCAGTTGTACTCAAGAGACAGACATGTACAAGCAGGTTTTACCTTTCTGGGCCCCTTCAACCAAGGGGTTGAATATTCATGAAAATTCCTGGCAAAGGTGGAGATTTCTCGGGTCTGTGATTGCCACCCATTTTTAACCAAATATGAGTGTTCTCAGAACTGCCATGGCACTAGCAGGTGTGTAATGAGCATATAATAAGGTCCTAGTGAAACCGAGGTCAAATCCAGCGCCATGTTGGGTTCAGTTGGTCTTAGCCAGCTTGGTCCACACCCTGTTTTTTACGGTCTTATTAGCCCTTAGTCTCTGCAAATATTTCAACAGTTTCCTTTTGCTAGACATCTAAAACTGCTGCCTGGATCATCTACTCTCCTGTGACCACCCTGATTTATTCCCGTCTCAGTCTTTGTAATTTTTGCTATTCCAGTGGGTGGTAAAAAATACTTCGTTTTTGCTTTCATTTGTACTTCTTTGCTGATGAAAGATGTTGAACACCTTTTCATGTACTTATTGGGCATTTATATATGTTATCTTAAGAATTATCTTTCAAAACTTTCTATTATTATTCAATTACTTGTGTTTCATATTTGTAGGAATTCTTTATATATTCTTGATACAAGTCCTTAGTAAGATTTAAGTATTATGATTGTATTCTCTCAGTCTGTGGATTAACTTTTCATTTCCTAAATGGTAATTTCACATAAGCAAAAAATTTAATTTTAATGAAATTCATTTTATTACTTTGTTTCTGTAAGATAGAATTTTTGATGCATCAATTTGACCCGCCAACAGTTTTTAGTTTTTCAAACACTAACCTAAGTATCATTGTGAGGGTAGTTTGCCAATGTGCAGATATAAGAGAGATTATTCTGGAAACTTTTGGTGAGTCTGCTGAGTGGATCAATTAGGAGGCCTTAAAAACTGGGCTTAGGTAGGAGAGAGGGAATGAAAGTGAGAGAGAAAGTAGTGGGGGGAGAGAGAGAGAGAGAGAGAAAGAGCACAGAAGAAATTCCACTTGTGACCGATAACTTCCTATATGCATGGAGTTCATCCTCACGATCTTCCTTTCTTACTGACAGCTTTATGGATTTTGGATTGTTTAGCCATCCATTACAATGCCATGTCTGGACAATAAAAATAACTTGCATGATTTTCGGATCTTTTTTTCACCTGCTTGTTGGATGTTAATGCTGAGGACACCTTTGAAAGTCACACACTGAATATTGTTCAAGCCTCCATCAATCTGGGTTCTTCAATTGTTAGGGTTAACACCCACCCCCTCATGCCAGTTAGTCTTACATAAGTAAGAATTAAACTTTTCTTTGTTTAGTTGCTGAAGTATGGAAGACTATCAATTACAGTAGGTATAACTATTATAACAAACACAAATATCTTGTTGAAGTTTGTCGTAGGTTGAGTTATCTATGAAGTGGACCCCCCAAAAAGAACTTGAAGGCAAATAGTTTATATGGAAGGTTATTGCAGGGCGCAGGTGATAGGGTAGTGGGGGATGAGACTATGGATGGAAAAAAAGACAATTTAGTGTGCATTAATCAGGTTACTACTCTATTCCCTGTGGTGACTTCTAGGACAGTGCATGGAATACCTCTCAGAGATAAGTAACCCAACAGGCAAGAAAGCTATGTCATTGCATAAACCCTTCTTATAGAGACATCAAGCCATTGGTCCTTTTAACCTGTGCCTATGTATGCTCACCCCAAACATCCTGTTATGGGATGAATTGTGTTTTCTCCACCCTCTCCAAATTCATGTGTTGAAACCTTAACCCTCACTGTGATTGTATTTGGAGACAAAGCCTCTAAAGAGGTAAGTAAGATTAAATGAGGTCATATAGGTGGGATCCTAGTACAGTATGACTCATGTCCTTAGAAGAAGAGAAAGAGACCCTAGGGATGCACATGCATGGAGAAAAGGCCACAGGACAACACAGAGACAAGGATCCACCTGCAAGATGAAGAGACCAACTCGGAAGAAACCAACTCTGCTTTACACCTTGATCTTGGAATTTCTGCCTCCAGAATTGTGAGAAAAATCTCTGTTTCTTAAGCCATTCAGTCTGTGCAGCCCTAGCAAACTAATACACCTACTCCTACAGCACAAGAAAGCACGCAGGCTGAGAAGTGCAAGTCTTTATAGTAAGAAGCATGAGAATGCAAAGGATGGGTGAGATGATGCCAGGGCCGACTTAAGCCCCCTGGCTCAGAGACACTAGTGCCCCGTGTTAAGTTCAGGATATCCTGATAATTGGTTTTTCAAGTAGTGTCTTCTTGCAACTACCAAAACTTACAGCAAGAGGTTAGTAGACCAAGTAGCATTCTCCACTTCTGCACTTCTGCATTCCTGAGCTATAGTTGATATGTATACTCTCCCTCCTCTGCCTGTGTTCTAGATTCCCCTCAGCCACACCCAGCAGTTCTGTTCTGCTAGTGGAGCTTGCTTGTTTGCAAGCTGTGACCTACACCCACGATGAGTCTGACTTCCTGGTGACCATGCCTTTGTCACATCATGACTTCTTCCATGCTCATTCTGGTTGTCACCAGTCAGAAACATTGAGATATTCAGTAAATAACCAGAGTTCCAGACAAACTCCACATTCCTTCTCTATATAATTGTGCCTCTGAACTCATGATAATAAGAATGAATTACCTCTGCTTTTATATTAACTCTTTTCTTTGTCTGCCGGTCTATCAGGATGAGTGGTCCAAAGTAACCAAGTAACAAGTTAGTTGTTACTGCCTGGTATAAGTGCCCATCCACCTTGCAAGACAGAGGCAACCACTAATTCTGCAGGCCCACAGGTTTTGGGATAGGAAACGATTTCCTGAATGGATTACTAGAAGTTATAATGAAAGGGACCATCCCTCCTTGCCGGGTCTGTCTTGCAGACCCTGGCAGAGTGATGGATGAAAGGAGTACTCAGACACAGGTATGCAGTGTAAGAGCAGCTAGGGGACTCACTAGTGGCCAAAGAGTGAGCAGTCTCGAACAGCCAGAGCTGCTTGCTTTTATTCAGTATAGATATAATGCTGAAAGCCTGGAGCAAATACAATTTGCAGGTAATTAACATTACTGTTCCCCCTTTTAGGGAGTACTCACATGTATGGATGATGAAAGGTCAGTTTCTGGACAACATAAGTAAACAAGCCTATTTAAGATAAATTCCCTTACACTCCCTTGTACCTATTCCTTGTCCTCCGCCTCAGGGTAAGAGAACAGCTGCCTTCAGCTTATTCTCCCCCAAAGCTATGCAGAGCCTCCGACCTTTCAGAAGGCCTGCTCCTTTCCCTGTAGCTTCTTCCACCACTCTGACAGATCTCCTACACCTCATTCTATTCTTTGGTTTCTGGTCCACGTGAAAATAAAGATTACACAAGCGAGATCAAGCAGAGGCTTGTTATTCACAGATTTTTATAGCAGGGGAGGCCGCCAACATCACTAGAATCCCTAAAGTTGGCAAAGACTCAATGGCAGGCAGGGGAACGGGAAAGTTTTACAGTAAACAAAAAGGGAAGATTTCAGGTATCCTCTGATAAGAGGTTGTTGGCCCAAGGTAGCTGGAGGTGGGCTAACTAGGGTCCTATGTGATTGGTTTGGGGAGCATATTTGGCTTTCTCTAGTTGTCCAAAGTTATAAAGGTGGCAAAAATTAAGGAAGCTGGAAGTTCTTAAGTCCTGACTGTTTTGGGCTGATTGTTAACAGAGCTTATTTGGTTTCCTGGACTGGCTGGTGCAGACTATGGGTCAATGTCCTGTTTTTATATACAGTCTGGCCATTGTCCATTCATAGATCCAGTTTATCATCCATGTATGCTAGTTAGTGGGGACCATGTGATGGCCATTCACTCAAAGTATGAAAATGCACCTTTGAGGACAGAGCCAAAACTTTGAAAGGTGTCATCACCAGGTCAACACCATAGCTGCTTTTTTTTTTTTTTTCAAAGAAAAGAGACCAATCCAATATGACTCTTATAGGCAGAGAGGTTTTGATTGATATGGTCAATGGATGGATCCCACTGCCATATGTTCATTGTTGCACTTCTTTTTACCATAAAGTTGGTCCTTTAGGTTTAGGCATTATTCTATGGGATTTTATATTCATAAATCAGATCCCCTATGAGCCTCTGAATAGTGTGGACTGCCCCAAAAGTTGCAGGCTTGGAAACTATTCCATATGTGAAATAGCTGTCAATTCCTGTAAGAACGAATTATTGCTGTATGTATCAAAAACATTTCTTTTGCTATACAGAAGCTCTTTAGCTTGTCTCATGTGTCTATTTTTGGTTTTGTCACAGCTGCTTTTCAGGACTTAGCCATAAATTCTCTACTAAGTCCAATGTTGAGAAGAGTATTTCTCAGGTTATCGTCTAGGATTTTTATAGTGGGAAGTCTTACATTTAAATAGTTGATTCATTTTGAGTTAATTTTGTATATGGTGAAAGGTAGGGGTCCAATTTTACTCTTTGACGTTTGGCTAGCCAGTTATTCTAGCACCATTTATTGAATAGAGAGTCCTTTCCTCATTGCTTGTTTCTATCAGCCTTGTCAAAGGTTGTGGGTGTGTGGCTTTATTTCTGGGTTCTCCATTCAGCTCCATTGGTTTATGCATCTGCTTTTGTACGGTGCCATGGTGTTTTGGTTACTGTACCCTTACAGTGTAATTTGAAGTCAGGTAGTGTGATGCCTCCAGCTTTGTTCCTTTTGCTTAGGATTCGTTTAGCTATTTTGGGCTCTTTTTTGTTCCATATGAATTTTATAATAGTATTTCTAATTCTCTGAAGAATAACATTGGTAGTTTGATAGGAATAGTGTTGAATCTGTAAATTGCTTTGGGCAATATGGCCATTTTAACAATAGTGATTTTTCCAATCCTTGAGAATGGAATGCTTTTCTATTGATTTGTATTGTCTGTCATTTATTTCAGCAGTGTTTTGTAGTTCTTCTCATAGAGATCTTTCACCTCCTTGGTTAGCTGCATTCCTAGGTATTTCATTTTCCTTTTGACTATTGCAAATGGAACTATGTTCTTGATTTGATGCTCAGTCTAAACATTATTGGCGTACAGAAATTCTACTAAATTTTGTACATTGATTTTGTATCCTGAAATTTTACTAAAGTCATTTATCCGTTCTAGGTAGCGTTTGGCAGAGTCTTCAGGATTTTCTAGGTATAGAATCATATCAGCAAAGGGAGATAGTTTGACTTCTTCTTTTCCTATCTGGATGCCCTTTATTTCTTTCTCTTTCCTGAATGCTCAAACTAGGACTTCCAGGACTAGGTTGAGCAGGAGTGCTGACAGTGGGCATCCTTGTCTTACTCCAGTTCTCAAGGAAAATTGTTCGAGCTTTTGCCAGTTGAGTAAGATATTGGCCATGGGTTTGTCACAGATGGATCTTATTATTTTGTGGTATGTTCCTCTGATGCCAAGTCTGTTTAGGGTTTTTACCATGAAGGGATGTTGGATTTATCAAAGGCTTTCTTTGTATCTATTGAGATGATTATATGGTTTTTGCTTTTAATTCTGTTTATGTGGTAAAGCACATTTATTGATTTGCATACATTGAAACAGCCTTGCATTCCAGGAATAAAGCCTTCCTAATTGTGACGTATTAACTTTTTTATATGCTGCTGGATTTTGTTTGCTAATATTTTATTGAAGATTTTTCTGTCTATGTTTCTGTCTATGTTTTGAATTTATTGAGACTTCAGGAATATTGGCCTGAAGGTTTATTTTTTCAAATCCAGATTTGCATATCTGGTTCATACTGGCTTCATAGAATGAGTTAGGGAAACAACCTTCCTCCTTGATTTTTTGGAATAGTTTTGTGTTTGATTGCTTTCAGTCTGGTAGAATTTAGCTGGGAAACCAACTGGTTCAGGGCATTTTTGGTTGGTAGGTTTTTCATTGCTGATTACATTTCATAAGTTGATATTGGTCTATTCAGGGTAACAGTCTTTTCCTGATTCAATCTTGGAAAATTGTGTGCTTACAGGAAAGTATTTCTTCTAGATTTTCTAATTTGTGTGCTTAGAGTTATTCATAATAGTTTCTGAAGGTCTTTTGTATTTCTGTGGGGTCAGTTATGATATTGATTTAAAAAACACCTTTTTCATTTCTGATTGTGCTTTCTTGGATCTTCTCTTCCTTTTTCTTTGTTAAACTAGCTAGTGGCCTATCGATTTTATTTATTTTTTTGAAAAACCAAGTCTTGGTTTTATTGATCTTTTGTGTGGATTTTTACATGTCAATTTCATTAAGTTCTTCTCTAATTTCAGTGGTTTATTTTTCTTCTGCTAGCTTTGGGATTTTCTCCCCCCTAGTTCCTTTCCCTAGTTGACCTAGTTTCTTCCTTTCCAGAGATAGATTGTTAATTTGAGATTTTTTTAACTTCTTGATGAAGACATTTAGGGCTATAAACTTTCCTCTTAACACTGCCTTGGCTGCATCCAGAGATTTTGGTAAGTTGTGTCCCTATTTTCATTAATTTCAAATAATTTTTTTGATTTCTGCCTTAATTTTGATGTTGACCCAGGAGTTATGCAGAAGTAAGTTATTTAATTTCATGTATTTGTATAGTTTGAGGAGATCTTGATATTGATTTCTACTATTATTGTACTGTGATTCAAGAATGTGCTTGGTATGACTTCAATCATTTTGAATTTATTGAGACTTTTTTATGATCAAGCATGTGGTTGATCTTAGAATATATTCTGTGTGCAGACGAGAAAAATGTATACTTTTTGGTTATTGGGTGTAGTGTTCTGTAGCTGTCTGTGGTCCAGTTGGTCAAGTGTCAAGTTTAAATCCAGAGTTTCTTTGTTAACTTTCTGCCCCGATCTAACACTGTCAGTAGGATGTTCAAGCCTCCCACTAGTATTTTGTGTTTGTCTAAGGTTTTTCATTGGCCAAGAAGAACTTGTTTTATGAATCTGCGTGCTCCAATGTTGGGTGCATATATATTTAGAATAGTTAAGGCTTCTTGTTGGATTGTACCCTTTATCATTATATAATGCCTTTTATTGTCCTTGATTTTTGATTTAATGTCTGTTTTACTTGATATAAGTATAGTGACTCCTGCTCTTTTTTCCTTTCAGTTTGCATGGTAGAATTTTCTCCATTCTTTTACTTTGAGCCTGTGGGTATTATTATATGTGAGACTGGTTTCTTGAAGAAAACTGACATTTGGAGCTTGTCTTTTTATCAGGCTTCCCACTCTGTGACTTTTAAGTTGGCATTAAGCCTATTTACATTCAAGGTTACTATTGATATGAGTGATTTTAATTTTGTCATTGTGTTGTTAGCTGGCTGTTATGTAGACTTAATTACGCAGTTGCTTTATAGTGCTTGTGGGCTATGTGCTGAAGTGTGTTTTGGGGTAGCAGGCTCTTTCAATTCTATGTTTAGCACTCCCTCACCAGGTCTCCCTCATCAGGGACCTGAGGATCTGAGGACCCCCTCATCAGGTCCACTTCTGGGGATCTCTTGTAAGTCTGTTGTAGTTTAAATATATTCCCTCAGAATTTGCTTTTCTGAGAAGGATTTTATTTCCTCTTTATTTAAGAAGTTTAGTTTGGCAGCATATGAAATTCTTGGTTGGAATTTTTTTTCTTTAAGATGCTAAAAATAGGCCCCCAATCTCTTCTGGCTTAAAAGGTTTCTGCTGAAAGGTCTGCTGTTAGCCTGATGGGTTCCCTTTGTAAGTTACATGCCCCATCTTTCTTGTTGCCTTTAAGATTTTTTCTTTTGTGTTGACTTTAGTGAATCTGATGACCACATGCCTTGGGGATGGTTGTCTCTTACAGTATCTGGCTAGGGTCCCCTATATTTCTTGGATTTGCAGGTCAACCTCTCTAGTGAGATCAGTGAAATTTTCATGGACTACACCCCCAAATATATTTTCCAAGTTGCTTATTATTTCTTGTTCTCTCTCAAGAATGCCAATGAGTCACAGATTTGGTCTGTTTGCATAATTGCATATTTCTCAGAGATTTGGTTCATTTTTCTTTATTCTTTTCTCTTTATTTTTGCCTGAGTTGACTCAATTACCTGTCTTCAAGCTCTGAGATTCTTCTCTCTGCTTGGTTTATTCTGCTGTTAATACTTCTGATTGTATTTTGAAATTCTCGTAGTGAATTTTTCAGCTCAAGAAGTTCAATTTGGGTCTTTCTTAAAATGGCTTCTTAGTCTTTGAACTCTTGAATCATTTTACTGAATTGCTTTGCATCCTTGAATTGAGTTTCAACTTTCTCCTGGTCTTGATAGGCTTCCTAGCCATCCAGATTCTGAATTCTATGTCTGTCATTTCAGACATTTCAGACTGATTAACCATTGCTGGAGACTGATTAACCATTGCTCCATGGCCTATCTGGAGGTAAGGAAACACTTCAGCTTTTTGAATTGCCAGAGTTCTTATGCTGACTTTTTCCCATCTGAGAAGGCTGGTGTTCCTTTAACTGTGATGGAAATCTCATACAGTCAGTTGGCTTTGTTTCTGGAAGTTTTCAGAGGGCTGAGGCTCTGTACAGGATCTTTGTTGTTCAATTCTTGCCCTTGGTTTATCAACAGGGAGAATTTGCAGAGTGACTTTTTTGTTCTTGTTGTAGTTTGGGCTGTGATCCAGTAGACAGTGCTTGAGAACAATGGATGGAAGATGGGCAGCATGGCTCCTTTGTGTGTCCTTGGATTTGTAGCTATGCTCTGCAGTGCAAGGGGGAGAGAGGTGACCCCCTCACCAGATCCATTCCTGGGGATTGGGGGGGCCACCTCTGATCACTGGCACTTTGCCAACAATTCCATTTATTTATTTATAATTTTATATTTCAGCCTCAGGGCTCCCTTGGACAGAGGTCCAGCAGGGATTTAGGCCATATCCTTACTGGACCTGCTCTGTGGAGGGAGGCATATCTAGGTTCTAGGCCAACCTGTGAACCAGTGCAATTCATCCTTCTCAGTTTTCTGAGAGTGTGGGGTCCTCCCCGACTTGAGTGCAAGGCATAGATCCTGAGCCATGGGCCATGGCCCTGGGGTATCAGGACCTGCTTGCAGCTCCCTCCTCCAGACTCTTGGGACTGGGTCCCAGGTGCACTACAGGATCTGAAAGGCTCCCAGGCTTCCAGAATGCACTTAGGTGGTACAAAGCACCCAGGCTGGGCAGTGGAGCTATGCCATGTACAGGCTTCTGCAGGGTGGCCAGGCAGGAGCCCTGGGAGGGGCTGGTAGGCAGGTAGCCTGTGGGACAGATGTGCCCCAGTCCCACAGGGAAGGTGGCCCTGCTTTCTCCTCAGTTAGGGCCAGAGACTGTCAAAGGGAGATAGGTTAGCTAGGGTCAGAGCCTGTCAAAGGGAGATAGGCAGGCCTTGGTGGGTTAGGCTCCGCCAAAGCTCTCCCTAGTAGAAAGGTTCCTGGCACCATGCTTGCGGCAGCTCTGTCTAAGCACATGTCTAATCTCTGATGACATCCACCTACCAGCTGAAATGTCCATGGCAGGTGTGAGGTCTCCAGTCTCCAAGTCCCTTCACTTACCCCTTCCTCAGACACTGCATAAGGCCAGGAAGGAGCCTTAGCATTCAGTTACCCTGCTTGGAGTTTCCAGCTTCCTCCCTCTTCAGCCTCAGGGTCTGCATCTTTTCTACATCCACATTCAGCATCTTCTTTACAAAGATCTATTCAAATTATGTTGATTTAGTCAAAATCTTGGCCTCTCTCTAAGGGAGCAGCACTTCCCAGCAGCATCGAATTGGCCATCTTAAGACCCAGTTGGTATATAATTTTTAAATATTTAATAGAAACTTTAAAATATTTGAAAAATTAATCTTACATTACCACACTGCTCATTCTGAATTGTCAGCTTCCATGAGTTGAATCATTAACTGTCTGAACTATGTATTCTTCAAATTAAAACAAATGACATATTTGGAATAATTTTTTCTAAAGGTGGACAACATGATATTTCTGTAGTATTATTAAATTACTAATATTTGGGCAGCACTTAACAAGTTAGATAACTGACTTGATAGTTTGTAAAACTAATCTCATTGACACTTCTTCTAGTCCAGATATTATTTTCTCTAATAAACAACCATTGTTTATAAAAATCACTGTCAAAGAAAGATTAAAATAGATTTAATGAACTAAAAGAAGTGGAAGGTTTGTTTATTAAGAGGAAGAGTTCAGAGATCTGAGCTCAATATAAGATGAGCATACATCTTAAATGAAATAAAGAGAATAATAGGAAAGAAAGAAGTCAAATGAATAAACATTTTTCATCAAGGAAAATATAGGAAAAAACATTTGCCTATATTTTCATAAAGGCAAAATGTAAATATCTAATTAAAGTGCAGTTGTAAAGAAGGACAGGCAATACAGCTTTATTAACATACAGCTGTTGTTTATTGATTGTCCAACATCCTTGATGAAGATTAGATTTTATCACCTACTGGGTCCTCAGGGTCCACCCGGGAGGTGGTGGGTTTTGACAGTTGACAAACACAGCTGAACTTTACCTATTATTCACAGCTGGTTTTCTTTTTTTTTTTTTGGAGACAGAGTCTCGCTCTGTCACAGAGGCTGGAGTGCAGGAGCACAATCTCGGCTCACTGCAAGCTCCGCCTCCTGGGTTCACGCCATTCTCCCGCCTCAGCCTCCCGAGTAGCTGGGACTACAGGCGCCCGCCACCATGCCCGGCTAGTTTTTTGGATTTTTAGTAGAGACGGGGTTTCACCGTGTTAGCCAGGATGGTCTCGATCTCCTGACCTCGTGATCCGCCCGCCTCGGCCTCCCAAAGTGCTGGGATTACAGGCGTGAGCCACCGCGCCTGGCCCACAGTTGGTTTTCGATATGAATTTCTGTGAATAAAGTTTTCTATTACTAAATTTTTAATAGTAAAATGGAGAACGTTTTTCTTATTGCCATTGTTTTTTTCTTTTCTTTTTATACAATTACATTATTTTACAGCATCTTTTAATACCATCAACCTATAGAAGATAGTCAGAATGTGGTTGTATTTCCTTACAGGTTCTACTGACTTAGAAGTGTTCTGAAGTTGAAGGGTATGATTCCTTCTCATTTTGTTTCAAAACAGGATCCCCATTTCCCTAACGTAGGATTCGAGGGCACAAGCAGAGAAGGAAAGGGGGGTCAAAGTCAGAACCGCCTAGAAGGCAACGAGAAGCAGAAGCGCGGGCCTGCCAGATGCTCTGCAGAGTCACTTACCTGCGGGCTGCGGAAGGCCACAGAAGGAACTCAGCATCCACCGGCCACATTCTGCTCCCCGGAGCGGAGGGCAGAGCCGAGTTTCTTCAGGCAGTGGCTCCAGCCAGCTCTGCCCCACAGGTAAGGAGCGCGCAGCTGCCACACACGGCAGGCAGCGCGGACAGACTCTGCCTTCCTGGGGCGCCCGCGTGTGGAGGACGCCGCCCTGGTCGCTGTTGGGAGCCCCGCAGGCCCGTGGCCTTCTGCCTGGTTCTCCCACCACTGCAAGCCTCGCCTTCAGGACTCCGCCTGGCCTTCCTCTTTTCTGTTGGAGAGACTCACGGGACCGTCTGTCTGGACGATGTGTGCACATTTCTTACCACGACTCCTCTGCACACCGGGTCCAGGCACCGCTGCGCTGGGGACGGCACAGCTGAACTGTGCAGGCAGCGAAGGGGCCTCACGGGGACCGCTCAGCTCCCTGAGGGCGCAGCCCACCTGGTCCCGGGGGGAATAAACTTCCGCGGTTTTCAGTGACCCAGTTTGTGGCACGGCACATGTTGAAAAGTTAAATTCTGGGCGCGTTACTTCAGAGATGCACTGTGAGCAGCTTTGAGCGGCGAAATGACCTGTTCACCGAACAGCGCCCTCTGTAGCCCAGAGCTCAGAACGGGCCTTTTCGTGATGTTCCTGCATTGTGTTTACAGCCTCCCTGCGAGGGGGTTGCGCGCAGAGGCGGACCTCGTTTATTGCGCCTTGCTCTATGGTGCCTGGCAGATACCGCATTTTTTTTTTTTTTTTTTTTTTACAAATTGAAAGTTTGTGTCAACTCTGTTGGGGCACCTCTATGGGTGCCATTTTTCCAACAGCTTGTGTTCGCTTCATATCTCTGTGTCACATTTTGGTAATTCTTGTAGTATTTCGAATTTTTTCATTATCATTATGTCTGTCATGGTGATCTGTAATCAGTGATCTTTGATTTTACTTTGTAATTGTTTTGGAGAACCAACAACGGCACCCACTTAAGACAGAAAACGTAATAAATGTCAGGTGTGTTCCGAGTGCTCCAATGACCAGCTGCTCCCTCTCTCTCTCCCTCCCCTCAGGCCTCCCTATTCCCTGAGACACAATTGTGGAGTTACACCTTTAATAACCTACAGCGGCCTCTAAGTGTTCAAGTGAAAGGAAGAGACACACATCTCTCACTTTAAATCGAAAGCTAGAGATGATTAAGCTTAGTGGGGAAAGCCTGTTCAAAGTTGAGAACGGTTGAAAGCAAGGCCTTGTGTACCCAGGAGTTAGCCCAGCTGTGAATGCAAAGGAAAACCTCTTAAAGGAAATTAAAAGTGCTGCTCCAGTGAACACATGAATGACAAGAAAGCGAAACAGCCTTATGGCTGATTTGGAGAAAGTTTGAGTGGTCTGGATAGAAGATCAAACCAGCCACAACTTTCCCTCAGGCCAAAGCCTACTCCAGAGCAAGGCCCTAACTCTCCTCAGTTCCACAAAGGCTGAGAGGAGTGAGAAAGCTACAGAAGAAAAGTTTGAAAGTAGCAGAGGTTGGTTCATGAGATTTAAGGAAATAAACCATGCATACAAGTGCTTCCCGCCAATAAAATGTCATGAGATAAGAACTTTTTGCAAATTTGCTCACTGTTGATTCCCTAGCCCTAAAACAATGCCTGCCACACGGTGGCCATGGAATAGCTACAGGATGAGGGGTCAGAAGGTGCATCAGGATGAACGATCACTCGTGAACAAGGCAAAACAAAGGACATTTTCAGATGA
>NW_012103643.1:518953-527721 GCF_000951045.1 Mandrillus leucophaeus | reverse complement strand
TGTTGACCAGGCTGGTCTCGAACTCATCACCTTGTGATCTGCCCACCTTGACCTCTCAAAGTGCTGGGATTACAGGCGTGAGCCACCGCACTCGGTGCCCTGAGTTTTTTTCCCTGCAACTAGAGGGTGTCATCTTGGAGTGAGGGGAGACAGTGAGAGATCATCAGGCATTAGATTCTCTCAGGGAGTGCACAACCTAGATCCCTCGCTTGCACAGTTCACAGGAGGGTTCGCACTCCTATGAGAATCGAATGCTGCCACTGATCTGAGGGAGGCGGAGCTCAGGCCTAACGGAGCGATGGGGAGCAGCTGTAAATACAGATAAAGCTCCCCTGGCTTGCTCACCTCCTGCTGTGCAGCCCAGTTCCCAAGAGACCTAGGAGTTACCCAGAGGATGGCATTTTAGAGTCCAGGCGAGACTTCGGGAAAGAATATGGTGGCTTTTAGGACAATGAGCTGACCATACTGTGCGAATAAGTAACACCCATTTATCCAGGTTGCTGCTCGAGCCATGTAGCCAGGTCGACCCAGAAAAGCTAAAACACAAGCCCCTGACTGAGGTCTGATGGTATTTACAGAGGCATCCAGACCTGGGTGCACTTACACACTGGCACGGAAGCCACAGGCTCACGGTTCTTGGATAAGAACCCGGAAAACATTCATTAAGCAGGGTAAGCCCCAAATTATCTGGACATCTGCTGCTGTAGGGAACTTGCCTACAGGGCTCGGGTGTCTGCTAACCTGCAAGTCTCCACACCTCTGCACACTCACAGGTAAAGGCACCTACCCACGCGGGTTCCTGGTGACATCACTCACCTGTCTGCTTGTTAAGAAACTGCACAACTTCCAAACCATCAGGGTGGGTCGTGTGTGTGGTCTGTGCATTTGCATAATAGTAAATCTGTAAGCACCAGAAACACCTATATTGGGAGGCAGTTTGTGTTATCATTTTGAATCTGGATTTAATCTAGTAAAGTCGTTCCCGCAGGTGGGTAAAAGTACCGTCCCAGCAGGTAGGAGTGGGCTGACCTTGTCCATGGACACACTCCACAGCAAGGAGGCATGGGGAGAGGGCTTGTCACCCAAGCCCAGAAATCAAGACACTGTGGCTCTAGGCTAGTGGGAGAGAGGACTGGACCGAGGTGGAGTTCCCAGTCCTTCACCTGGGAGAAATGCACGTTGCACTGGCATTTTGCAGCCTCTGCTTCTAAGTCAGTGGGCGCAGCTGAGCCCCGGACCGTCAGCACCAGGACTTGGGACCACGTTTTGTGTTGTATTAAAGTGTTTATCTCCTACTCGTACGCTTGCTCTGGGGTCAGGGTGGCCACAGTGACAACTGCCACATTCAACACCTGATACAAATAACGCACAGAGACACCACCTGCCATGACTGCAGCGCTCTTTCTAAATGCAGATCATTAACCCTGAGGCTTCCAGGCAAACCTATTAGCTGGATCCCCAAACAAAATCAAATTCCAAGAAAAATGTTCCCACTCGTCCCCTCACTGAAGATGTTGCAAAGGGCAGAACAGAATGTGGGTTTTTCTCGGGCGAACAGAAAACAGGCAGGACCTGTGTTCCCAGACTCCCCCGCCAGGTGCCTACTTTTACATCACACGGAAGTTCACAGCCCAAATTCCCTGCCGTAGAGAAAATAATTTCATTTTATTGACATTTTTTGTAAAATATAGCTTGTTACAAGTGGACCACTAGCTAGGGCTTAGAAGTATGTTTGCTATTCTTGCCTTCCAGTCTATTAATGTCAATTGAGAACTGTAAATCAAAATGATAAAAAATGAAACTTTGACTTGGGAAACTCTTAAGCCATGAAAAATATTAATCTTGTTTGACTATGTGCTAAATGCAACCAACTTAAATCTGTAAAAAAAAAAAAAAAAGTCTCTGTTTGAAAGACTGTACTTCAGGAAATAAAGAGACATTTGGAATCATCTTAATTTTCTACTCTTGTCAAGAAGATGCAACTGGCCGGGCGCGGTGGCTCAAGCCTGTAATCCCAGCACTTTGGGAGGCCGAGACGGGCGGATCACGAGGTCGGAAGATCGAGACCATCCTGGCTAACACGGTGAAACCCCGTCTCTACTAAAAAAATACAAAAAAAAACCTAGCCGGGCGAGGTGGCGGGCGCCTGTAGTCCCAGCTACTCGGGAGGCTGAGGCAGGAGAATGGCGTAAACCCGGGAGGCGGAGCTTGCAGTGAGCTGAGATCCGGCCACTGCACTCCAGCCTGGGCGACAGAGCGAGACTCCGTCTCAAAAAAAAAAAAAAAAAAAAAGAAGATGCAACCATCTCTTGACACTCCGCATGTCACTTCCCCAAGATGAAAAGGTCACCTTCTCAGGTCTCCCTCAGGGGAACTAGGTGGGCCGCCCTTGCAGAAGCCACTCAGCCCACCTAACTGCAGCTCTGCAATGTTTGGGGAAGAACCGGTGAACTCATCAGGTTGAATGTGGCTGAGAAATCCACCTTCAGAACTCTCTAAGACTGATGAGCTTCCACCTAAAAAGCAAATAAGTGGGGAAGAACCGGTAACTCATCAGGTTGAACGTGGCTGAGAAATCCACCTTCAGAACTCTCTAAGACTGACGAGCTTCCGTCTAAAAAGCAAATAAGTTAAATTTAAAAAGATAGTGCATATACATTGTGGAAGTATCATTATCCTAATGTGATTGCTACATTCAGTTTAAGCGAACGTATGAACACGTTCTCTCTTGTTCATGAGATTACTATACACATGTCAGGTCAGTTCAACAACAAATGATCCTGTCAGGAGCATTAATTCTTTACTGAATACACTCCGTGGTGTTTCTTGAGCATCACTCTCTTCCGAGTATTCTGACGGATCAGGAGATTCACGGATGGAAAGGCACTCTCTGGGCCCTGAAGCTGCCCACAGTCCCACGGCAGGCAGACACAGGAGAGAAAAGCCGGATCCTTGTGACACTGGCTTACGAGACCTATGAAGGGTGAAGGAGCACCACAGGCTTCCAGGAGAGCCGGGGGTCAGGGGAGCCTCCCCAGGATGGCGTCACTGTCAGCTGAGATGATGCCTGGAGGTTGCGCAGATGCTAGCAAGTGGGTGGGAGACAAGGTTCCCCATTCTGCCCGGCACCAGCAAGTAAACTGAGATCTTGTCTGGGGGCCTGAAGGGGAGGGGGGGCCGGTGGGAACAAGGCAGCCAGGCTAGTGCAGACCTCATGGGAAGGGCTTCCCCACCCCACAGAGAAGCACCGAGGGGACTGTGAGGGCATGCAGAGCTTGCGGTGGTCTGAAGCAGACAGACGGTACCAGCCTCACCTCTACGAAGCTCCCTGCAGAGGCCATGAAGCAGCTTGGGGGCAGGAGGCCGGGGGAGCGGACTCAGGAGGAAGACAAGTGTCGGGTTCGGCCCTGAAGGGCCACACAGGCCTTGGCCAAGGATGGGAAGAAGTCCAGGTGCCAGGCAGCCCAGGGCGAATGGTATCCGCAGGCTTGGGCTGTGCTGTGCATAAGGGTCACACCCGAAGCTTGGCCACACCTGAGGCTCGGCCACCACATAGGCTCCATTTCTTTACCGAGATAGGTTCCTGCAGGGGTGGCGAAGCTGCTATGGTCATTTTCTGGCAGTGAGGTGAAGAGGGAATTCTTTCCTGACTCCCCCAGGGCCACTCTTGGCTCCTCCCGGCGGGACCCCCAGTGCAGGAAGCACCCACAGCTGCATGGACAGAACTGGGGCTTGGGAAAGGAGCCAGGCAGGTGCCACACGAGAGGGCACTCCATCAGGGTGGCAGCAACGCCGTGGGCTGGCAAATGGAGAAAGGGGAACAAAGCACCCAGGTCCACCCAGCCCCAGCCAGACGCCTTCCCCCAGATGCTCAGAGGGAAGTGACCGCTAGGATTCGGAATCTCCAGTCATGGCCCCTAGAGACCGACATGTGGGCTGTGTGTGGGGTGAAGGGCTGGGGATGTCGGCAAGTCTCACAGGTAAGAAACCAATGAGAGAATCAGACAAAAAGTGGCCACAAATTAGGCAGCTCCATGAAGGACATGTCCTTGCCATAGTAAGATGTTCTGCTCACGAGTATCCACAAGAAGGCCCCGCATTTTACTGGGAGCATGGAAACAGGAGTCCCGGACCCTGCTCACCAGCTCCTCTGGCTGCTGCCATCTGCTCCTGCAGCATGGCGGCCTGGGAAGCCTGTACTGGTGATTTTCTGCCCCTCGAGTCTTGCAGACTTCAGGAAGATGGATGCATAGCCTGGAGCAACGACAGTCACAGGCCTGCCTTGTCACAAGGTCCCTGGAGTGGGCAATACCTTGAGCCCAAAGGCTGGGAGCACAAAGCCATCTTCAGCCATCCTCGATTTCCAGCAAGACGCCAGGGCTCACCCAACAGCCCTGCACCCCGCACTACAGGGTAGGTCAAAAGACTCTGCAGAAATATACCAACTACAGAGCTCAGGAAAGCAACTGATTTTTAAAACCCAATTCAAGTTGTTTGCTTTTATAGTATTAAAGACATTTCTGAAGAAATTCAAGGTTTTATCTATAGAAACATATTAGTTGAATAAATTACTTGGTCTATTTTGAATAACAAATTGAGTACTTTTATTAGACCTAAGTGGAACTTTCTCTGAATCTGAATTTTCCATTCAGCCAGTGTAGAGTGGCACAGGTGTCCGAGGCCACCTTTCCATCTTCAGACACCCTCCGTCTCTCTGCACAGGGAGTCGGCCTTCCAGTGGGTGTTGCTCTTCTGCCTTGACGTCTCCCGGAAAGACTTTTAGCTCTGTTTTCCTGTGGTGTTGTTTTCCACAAGTTAATTCTTCTTATCTTTAAACTCATTGGCTGAAAATAAATGTGGGAAATGTTTGCATTAGTAGCCGTTATATATTTTTTAAATGTTAAGCAACACATCACACCAGGTATCACAGAATCCAGATGATTCTACCTCTGCTTCCTACAGAAGGACACAGGTGGCATCCACTACTTGGTGTCTCTGATTCCCCATTTTACAGCCCACGCTCCTGTGGAATTCAGGATTCCAATATATGGCTGATATTGTAGAATAAAGTCAGCAGTGAAATAAAGTGCTTGAAGCTCAATTCAAAAATGCATAATAAAAATAACTGTCTACCTTTTGCGCTATTTAAAAAGTGATGGTTTCAAGGCGTGGATAAGCCACACATTCAGTTATCTATTTGCTCGTACATTGCCCAGCATGCCTGTGATTAACTCAGGTCCATGAGGGAGCATGAGAGAAGTCCGTATCTCACAGGAGGCTGGGCCTGTGCAGTCCATCCTGGGACTTGCGATGCTTTGTACTCATAGATCTGAAAAAGCTATTTTCCTACTTGTGACAAATGCTTGGAGTCGACTTCTGATCTTTCTTCAGGGAATAAAGTGTTATCTGACCAGCAGTTGCTTTGGGAAAGAATGCAAAGGGATAAATCATCTTCAGGAGTTGGGGGTATCAGTTGCTGGCTGAGGACTCACGATATTTGCCTCCTGAGTATGAGGGTGACACAAAGCTAGGACAGGAAGAGACACACTGGCTGGCAGAATGTTCTAAAGAGGATCTAATTTTAACAAAGAAAAATTTGATAGAGACTGCTGAGACCAGCTGGGTCAGGGAGACCCTAACCCAGCGGCGCTAGAGGAATTAAAGACACACGCACAGAAGTAGAGCGTGTGGAGTGGGAAATCAGGGGACTCGCAGCCTTCAGAGCTGAGAGCCACGAACAGAGATTTACCCACATATTTATTGACAGTAAGCCAGTGATAATTTGATTGTTTCTATAGATCATAGATTAACTAAAAGTATTCTTCCTTATGGGAAACAAAGGGATGGGCCGAAATAGAGGGATGGGCTCTGGCTAGTTATCTGCAGCAGGAGAAAGTCCTTAAGGCACAGATCGCGCATGCTATTGTTTGTAGTTTAAGAACGTGTTTAAGCGGTTTTCCACCCTGGGTGGGCCAGGTGTTCCTTGCCCTCATTCTGGTAAACCCACAACCTTCAGTGTGGGCATCATGGCCATCACAAACATGTCACAGTGCTGCAGAGATTTTGTTTATGGCCAGTTTTGGGGCCAGTTTATGGCCAGATTTGGGGGCCTATTCCCAACAAGAAACAAAATAGCATCCTATACTGTGGCCCCAAAGCTAACAGTGCAACCCCAGTTCAGAGGAGTCCACGCCGACAAGCAGCAGGTGCAAGACAGCAGTGCAGAAGCAGGGAGTGCGGGAGGCTGTGAGCCCTGAGACACAATGGCCACGGCACGTGGAGAGAGTGCCATGCACATCACCTCTGCAGGCTGCACCCACGGAAACAAAGCCCCCAAGTCCATTCGGCCCAGCCAGACGCTTGCTGCTGTGAGTGCGCTCAGAGGGAAGCAGCAGGAGGACTTGGAATCTGCTCTGCAGCAAGAAGTGCTAAGGGTTAGGAACTTGTTTGAAAGGCATGCACTGTGTCCTTGGAAGAACACAGGACTCCAGGGAGCACCATGCTCACCCACGGAGGAGAAACTGTGTGGTGAGGAGCTGACGGGGTGTGTCAGGACTCCAGGGAGTACCATGCTCACCCACGGAGGAGAAACTGTGTGGTGAGGAGCTGACGGGGTGTGTCAGGACTCCAGGGAGCACCATGCTCACCCAGGGAGGAGAAATTGTGTGGTGAGGAGCTGATGGGCTGTGTGTGTTTGTTTACAGAACTTCTGCTGCTCTTTACAGATGCTAAGCACAAAGGTTCACCTTTGGAGGAGCTGAATTGTTAGATGACGATCTTTGTCCCAGGAGAGTGGCACTCTGATTCTTGCGGCCAACGTATTTGGGCATTGTCTCTTCATCAGCCGACGGAGGTGAAATATTTCCAAAAGCGGGTTCCAATGCCTAAAAGACAAAATTCAGGGAAAATTTTCACGTTTTCGAAGGTAAAATAAATTCAAATTTTAGAACAATCAAGAATAATTGGAATGTCCTTGAAAACATTACAGTACCAGGTAGGGGGACTTGGACTGGGTTTTCCCCCTACCATGTTGATAAGCACAGAAACCCTCACCAAAGTTTTGTGAAGGAAACTGTGGAGCTGATGTTTGCTTTGTGTTTCTTATTGTGGTTCCTTGTTTCCAAATGATCACAGGATCCCAAAGGCTACAGAATAAACAATACTCAACATATCTTCCTTTAGGCTCCTGTGTCTTCAACCAGGAATGTGTTAATGGAGGAAGAAAATGTGATACTACTTCTAGTGTTGTCTCTACAACTTGTCTAAGATTCAAAATGCAACTTCCCAACTTTCCCTGTTATCAGCAGACTGACCTGAACAGCATGATCCTTCAGGTGGGATGAGGTATGTGGGGTCTGGAATGTTAAATTATTCACCGCTCTCCCCTCTGAGGAGGAGGAGGGAGTGAGAAGGGAAGAGCGTTGCTATGAAAGAACCCTTAATATCAGATCCAGAGTGGCTCACCCACACAGCCGTGCCCGCGTTCCGTGGGTGCTCACGCCTCAGCCTTTTAGATATTCAGTCCCTAAAACTGCAACTACACACAGCTACACCTACGCATATTTAAAGTGTGGGATTCACATATCCCATCCTCTTTCTTCAGATCAGGTGTGCTCTTGTGAGCGTAGGTCCTGTTCTTATGAAGAGCTCCATGGTGACCAGTACAGTGCACAGAATGGAAAAATATTTGGAAATTCACCAAGCTCTGATCTCGAAATAAGAGAATGATCAAAAACTGTAGGGCATGTGCAGACTGAGTAAGACTTCATTGACTCTTGGGGTAATTGTCATGGTTACATTTCTCCCAACATACAATGACCCAAATGGGGCAGTAGATACTAATTTTTAGGAACTGGCATACAATATATGCAGGGAAAAGTCCCTGTGGGTCTTCTTGGGTTTCCCCACAGAAGGTGGATAATCCTGGCCAGTATTTGTGGCAATGTCCCCCTCTCTTCCTCTGATGGAGGAACAGCCTGCCCAGCTTCTGCTCGTCCTTCCACAGAAGGACTGCGCGCTTTGCTGTGCTGAGAGGCTAAACCCACTTTCTTTCTGAGGCAACAGAAGCCATCTCCATGGGAACAAAGCTCTCGCAGAGCTCCCAAAGAGTGGGAATAACTTCCAAGATTTCCCGTCATTTCTTGTAGAGGAACTTGTGGCTGTTCTCGCTGTGCTTGGAGAACAGAACACAAAGCAGGCTCCTCTGGAATATATTCAGTGGGTGCGTGTGTGTGTGTGTGTGTGTGTGTGTGTGTGTTGTAATCACTGTGCTGTATCGGAAATATTCTAAGTTCTGGAAGTACCGATTTAAAAGTTCACACAAGAAGTGCAGCTAGGAAATGTTAGTACTTTTCTTAATCCACTAAGAAATATCCCCACTTACATTTGGAGGGTGTTCGCGTGGTTCCATGTGTTGTTACCTGTACGTATAATTTTAATGATTCAAGTTGCTTAGACCCATGTGCGGGAAACAGGATCCAGACAAGGCAGTGGTAACACTGGCCACATTCACACTCTCTTAGGCTGGTTCTTTGAGCCATGTGATCAAACATGAAAGCTCAGTGTTCTGTAAAGGCAGGCTGGTGCTGGGAAGCACCGACTACTTCAGCATGAGAATGCTGGTTCTCCGTTTGG
The DNA here is from genome assembly GCF_000951045.1 of Mandrillus leucophaeus. Classification (NCBI taxonomy): domain Eukaryota; kingdom Metazoa; phylum Chordata; class Mammalia; order Primates; family Cercopithecidae; genus Mandrillus; species Mandrillus leucophaeus. The sequence goes on along the minus strand of NW_012103643.1, from coordinate 519,087 downwards.
GATAGAGCAGGGTAGTGATACAGGATGGGGGCAGGAAAGTCCTGGGTAGAGAAGGACGGGTCCCTGGCTAGGGCTCCACCCCTAGGCCTGTGCCCACGGACCCAGGCATTTCTGCTTTCGGGCCCAAATGTTGC
>NW_012103643.1:516192-518903 GCF_000951045.1 Mandrillus leucophaeus | reverse complement strand
CGTTCCGTGGGTGCTCACGCCTCAGCCTTTTAGATATTCAGTCCCTAAAACTGCAACTACACACAGCTACACCTACGCATATTTAAAGTGTGGGATTCACATATCCCATCCTCTTTCTTCAGATCAGGTGTGCTCTTGTGAGCGTAGGTCCTGTTCTTATGAAGAGCTCCATGGTGACCAGTACAGTGCACAGAATGGAAAAATATTTGGAAATTCACCAAGCTCTGATCTCGAAATAAGAGAATGATCAAAAACTGTAGGGCATGTGCAGACTGAGTAAGACTTCATTGACTCTTGGGGTAATTGTCATGGTTACATTTCTCCCAACATACAATGACCCAAATGGGGCAGTAGATACTAATTTTTAGGAACTGGCATACAATATATGCAGGGAAAAGTCCCTGTGGGTCTTCTTGGGTTTCCCCACAGAAGGTGGATAATCCTGGCCAGTATTTGTGGCAATGTCCCCCTCTCTTCCTCTGATGGAGGAACAGCCTGCCCAGCTTCTGCTCGTCCTTCCACAGAAGGACTGCGCGCTTTGCTGTGCTGAGAGGCTAAACCCACTTTCTTTCTGAGGCAACAGAAGCCATCTCCATGGGAACAAAGCTCTCGCAGAGCTCCCAAAGAGTGGGAATAACTTCCAAGATTTCCCGTCATTTCTTGTAGAGGAACTTGTGGCTGTTCTCGCTGTGCTTGGAGAACAGAACACAAAGCAGGCTCCTCTGGAATATATTCAGTGGGTGCGTGTGTGTGTGTGTGTGTGTGTGTGTGTGTGTTGTAATCACTGTGCTGTATCGGAAATATTCTAAGTTCTGGAAGTACCGATTTAAAAGTTCACACAAGAAGTGCAGCTAGGAAATGTTAGTACTTTTCTTAATCCACTAAGAAATATCCCCACTTACATTTGGAGGGTGTTCGCGTGGTTCCATGTGTTGTTACCTGTACGTATAATTTTAATGATTCAAGTTGCTTAGACCCATGTGCGAGAAACAGGATCCAGACAAGGCAGTGGTAACACTGGCCACATTCACACTCTCTTAGGCTGGTTCTTTGAGCCATGTGATCAAACATGAAAGCTCAGTGTTCTGTAAAGGCAGGCTGGTGCTGGGAAGCACCGACTACTTCAGCATGAGAATGCTGGTTCTCCGTTTGGGATAGAGCAGGGTAGTGATACAGGATGGGGGCAGGAAAGTCCTGGGTAGAGAAGGACGGGTCCCTGGCTAGGGCTCCACCCCTAGGCCTGTGCCCACGGACCCAGGCATTTCTGCTTTCGGGCCCAAATGTTGCCTTTCCCAAGACCACCCTGGCCTGCCACACTCCCATCCTATGCCTATAAAAACCCCGAGACCCTAGCAGGCAGAGACACAAGTGGCTGGTTGTCGAGAAGAACACACCGGCCGAAGAGCACACCAGCAGACACAGCAGACACCAACAGGGCGTTGACTGGTGGAATGACACAGCGTTTGCTCGGGGTGGTGGGAGGAGAGCCCAGCCGCTGGGCAGCCCAACCCCAAGGGGAAAACCGCCTTCCCACTCCATCTCCCTTCTGGCTCCCCCATCTGCTGAGAGCTATCACCACTCAATAAAAAACCTTGCACCCATCCTCCAAGCCTACATGTGATCTGATTTTTCAGGTACACCAAGGCAAGAACCCAGGACACAGAAGCCCTCTGTCCATGTGATAAGCCAGAGGGTCTAATTGAGCCGATAAACACAAACTGCCTACAGACGGCTAAACCAAAGAGCACCCGCCCTGTAACACACACCCACTGGCGCTTCAGCTGGAAACTTTCACCCCTAGACACCGCCTTGGGGTCAGAGCCCCACAGCCTGCCGGTCTGTATGTTCCCCTAGAGGTTTGAGCAGTGGAGAACCAAAGAAGCGAGCCACACCCCCATCGCACACCCTGTGAGGGGGACAAGGGAACTTTTCCCGTTTCAACAGGTCTCTATTGCATTCTACACAGCTGCCCTAGAGGATGAAAAGAAGGACACCAGGCTACTGAGTTGGCTCTGCAGTCACCCTGGGTTCAAATCCCAGCTCCATGTTCTCCAGCCCGGGGCCACGATGGAGTTAGTTTTAGTATCCATTTCGTAGGGTCGTCATAGAGAGTAAGACCATACAGCTCTGTATCTAGCCCATGTAAAGTCCACAGGAAGGGTTTGCTGCTGTTGTCCGGAGATGTCTTAGAATTCTAGACTTGAGACACACAGCCCGGGGGCGGCAATGCTTCTGTCTGCTGGAGTGCCAGGGGAGACGCCTGATGTATCCAATTCTTATTAATCATTACTTACGGGAAATGAAGCTGATTGGAAGTGAGCAACCCCGCCCACCACCCGGAGCGTGAGCGATACCACGTCACTCAGCAATAAAGCCCACATCTTTACGGGGACGCTATTTTCACATAATGCAAATGGTACAAAAACATAAATGCACTTTTGGTACCGGAGCGCGTGATTCTTGCCCCGCATGTGGGGACGCTGCAGATTTCTGCCTGGCTTCCCACTGCCGCAGCTGCAGAGATCTCAGCTTTTCTTGGAGCTCCACGTTCTGCTTCCTCAAAGCATCTATACGACTCCGGAGTTTTGCATGAACATCAGCCCACAGAGTCTTCTGTCTCCCGAGCTCTTGGTGGAGTCTGATGACCTGCTGCTGTAATGGCTGTTATTGGGAAGAGAACACCAGAAAAACCTCTCAGACGTCACAATGGG
>NW_012103643.1:513777-515650 GCF_000951045.1 Mandrillus leucophaeus | reverse complement strand
GGGTCTCACTCAGTCTCTCAGGCTGGAGTGCAGTGGCATGATCTCAGCTCACTGAAGCTTCAACTTGATGAGCTCAAGTGATCCTCCTGCCTCAGCCTCCCAAATAGCCTGGACTGCAGGCATGTGCCACCACACTTCGCTAATTTTTGTATTTTTAGTAGAGATAGGGATTTCACCATGTTGCCCAGACTGGTCTCAAACTCCTGGGCTCAAGCGATCCACCTGCCTCGGCCTCCCAAAGTGCTGGGACTACAGGAATAAGCTACCATGCCTGGCCATAGCTTTATTCTTATTAAGTAGTGTTTATTATGAGTTAGTCCACATAATATAACCAGATAAAGATGGTTAGTGAATTATGATTTTTTTGTTAAAACACTACTACAGCAAAAAGAGGCAGGCATTCTTTTTTTTTTCTTTTTTTTTTTTTTTTCCGAGACAGTGTCTTGCTCTGTCACCCAGGCTGGAGTGCAGTGGCACAATCTCAGCTCACTGCAACCTCCACTTTCCAGATTCAAGCAATTCTGGTGCCTCAGCATCCAGGGTTGGGATTATAGGCACATGCCACCACACCTGGCTAATTTTTCTTTTTTCAGTAGAGACAGGGTTTTGCTATGCTGGCCAGGCTGGTCTCAAACGCTGTACTGGCATGGATGTATAGTCAATAGTTTAAAAATTGTGGAAGTCACTGCATTTTCAACCTGACATGTTAACCTTCCCCTGGGATCTTTCACTGGATCATAGAGCCTCCAGTCTTGCTCTGAGAATATAAGCAGGATCGTGATAAAGGTATAGCCCCGCACTGGGTGGCCCTGGCCACAGGGACCTGTGGGACTTTAATGACAGCAAGCACTGTCCAACAGGGTCCAGTGAGGAAGATGGTAAAAATCAGGAAACTTGCTGGGATGATGTGACGCATGTCAACTTTCTGATTTTCTTTAATGAAGTTTTTAAAGTCTGGTGCCTTCTCCTGGATTACAGGAGAAAAGCTGGAATGTTAATATTTTCTTTAACTCCCTGCCCTGCCTCCCATCCACCAAGAGATATGGTTGCAGAGGGGGAAAGAGCCACATGCCCCTTGGAGAGGAAGTACGGAATCAGTGTCCCCGGGTGGTGCATTCCTACAGGGGCCCGGCGAGGGAAAGTCCAATGGTGGGCCTCAGGGACAGGAATCAGGGTCCCGCCTGGTGGGGCTAACTCTGTCCCCACAGAGCTCAACTCACTGGCGTCTCCCCGGCGTTGCAGTCCTCTGTGGGGACCTCAGCTGCCGCAGCTGTCTTCTCCATAACAGCCCCAGCTCCCGGGCATGGGTCCTCTGGGTGGGTGCCCTGGTGGGTGCCAGCCTTGAGCTGACCTGCCAGCATCCTGGTTGGGAAGGGAATGGCTATGGGGATGCTTGAATGCAGCCCCCCTACCCTGTCAGTGTGGGCTGAAGGCCCCAGCCCCAACCTAAGTGTAAGCAGGACCTGGAGCCACTCTTCTCCCCCTGGGTCGTGGGCACATTCCCAAGCCTGAAGCTGACCAGGTAAAAGGACACCACAGATGGAGGGACTGAGCTGTCCACACCTGGCTCTCCACCATCCTCCGTGGAAAATGCTTGAAATCCTAGAAGATCAGCCTGACACCTAACGCACTCTGTTCATCCAAAGAGGGGTGTGAGCGGGATGTGAGTGGGGTGTGAGTGGGATATGAGCAGAATGTGAATGGATGTGAGCGGATGTGAGGGGGATGGTCTTGGGGTGTGAGCGGGATGGTCTTGGGGTGTGAGGGGGATGGTCTCGGGGTGTGAGCAGGTGTGAGTGGGATGGTCTCGGGGTGTGAGCGGGTATGAGCGGGATGGTCTCGGGGTGTGAGCGGGTGTGAGCGGGATGGTCTC
>NW_012103643.1:508131-511122 GCF_000951045.1 Mandrillus leucophaeus | reverse complement strand
GTGTGAGTGTTGTGTGTGTGTTCTGAGGTGTGTGAGGGTTGTGTGTGTCCTGAGGAGTGTGAGTGTTGTGTGTGTCCTGAGGTGTGTGAGGGTTGTGTGTGTCCTGAGGTGTGTGAGAGGTTGTGTGTGTCCTGAGGTGTGTGAGTGTTGTGTATATCCTGAGGTGTGTGAGGGTTGTATGTATCCTGAGGTGTGTGAGTGTTGTGTGTGTGTCCTGAGGTGTGTGAGTGTTGTGTGTGTGTCCTGAGGTGTGTGAGTGTTGTGTGTGTGTTCTGAGGTGTGTGAGTGTTGTGTATATCCTGAGGTGTGTGAGGATTGTGTGTTCTGAGGTGTGTGAGGGTTGTGTATATCCCTGTCTCTTATACACATCTAGATGTGTATAAGAGACAGGTGTGAGCGGGTGTGAGCGGGATGGTCTCGGGGTGTGAGCGGGTGTGAGCGGGTGTGAGCGGGATGGTCTCGGGGTGTGAGCGGGTGTGAGCGGGATGGTCTCAGGGTGTGAGTGGGTGTGAGTGGATGGTCGCATGCGACACTGAGGGAATTCTCAGCCCTTTAATCAGTACCACGGGATCAGCACCCACCTGGAGGGGCACAGGCAGACCCTCCACTGTGCTGAGTATGAGTCTTGAACCGTCAGGGCGACATTTGTGAATTCATGGTGAAGACGTGGAAAGGAAACACCTTTTTATAGGTAGAGCATTTATACCAGTTCTAGGAAGCTCACAGCAATTGGAAAACAAAAACAAAAGAGAAAACGCAAAGCTTTGCTGCAAGCCTGCAGGGTCATCTCTGAAAGCTGCCTCCACCTCTGCCTCGCCCTCTCGGTTTTAGGAAGCCCGTGGCCCCCAGCAAAACCCTGACTGTGTTTTCATAAACTTCTAACTGTATACAAACATAAGAAGGAACAGTTTAACCACAGTGATCGGAGAAATGTTGTTTATAAAATAGAGTGTCCTGATGGAAGCGAATGGAAGGTCTAGAACAAGACCTACCAGTAACCGGACCACTGCCGTTCCTTCCCGGCCGGGACTGGGAATGTGTCTGCGGAAGTGGGCTGGGGTCACGGTCCTCACAGCCCTGAGAAAGCTCCTTCTTTCCCACTCCTCTGAGGGGATACCGCAGTGTCCTCGGCCCCGAACTCATGACCCCCTCCGTCCAGGGAAGACCCCTTTCCTCAGCCCTACTACCAGACCTCGTCACCTCACCTGTTCCCTGACGGTCAGTTCTGCTGGGACCAGGTCATCTGGGCCGTGTCCCAACAGCTGTCCTCAAGCCCTCCTGCCTCATATCCAGAGACCAGTGAGCAGCAGACAGTTCCAACGGACTTTCTGTCTTAAAGGGACATGAACGTCTCACTCAGCGTCACCATTGTACCAGCTCAGATAATAATTAAACATCCCCGAACCTGCAATTCTAATACAGAAGCTCATCGTCAGTAGAGTCCATCCATCCACAAAGGACATTGGAGAGAGTCAAACTGCTCCTCCCAATTGACAAAAATCATGTGTTTAATATCAAGTCTTCAACACCCAACGTGTAGTAAGAGCTCATTTCTCTGAGCATACATTTTTGAAGAAATACAAATTTTCTTTGGATATCAAATTATTTACTAGAAAAAAACATTTTTTATGAGGGGAAAATAATATATGTGAGTTTAAATAGGAGACAGGATTCAAAGTTTCATCGTTTCACTGAATGCATCTCCATCTGAATTGTTCGTGTGATTTTTGTGGTAGAGAAGAGAATGAGGAGCAAGCGAGAGTCGATGTTCCTGTTAAACCCTGGCCATCCTTCTCATCCATGGTGCTGCGTGTGGAAAACACACACCTGGGGCTCACCTGAGCCTGCTTGGGACGTGTGTCACTCGGATAGTTCTGCAAGCGACTCGCGTGCAATAGGCGGTAAATGCCGACATCGTGAATGAATGAAGAAAATACTACAAAGAGGAACCAGAAGGCGCTTTTGTCCCTGTGCGTCATTCTAACTGTGGGAGTGTGTGTGTGTCCTGAGGTGTGCGAGTGTTGTGTGTGGGTCCCTGAGGTGTGTGAGAGGTTGTGTGAGTCCTGAGGTGTGTGAGAGGGTTGTGCGTGGGTCCTGAGGTGTGTGAGGGGTTGTGTGTGTGTCCTGAGAAGTGTGATGAATTGTGTGGGTCCTGAGGTGTGTGAGGGTCTGTGTGTGAGACGCTGAGGTGTGTGAGGGGTTGTGCGTGGGTTCCTGAGGTGTGTGAGGGATTATGTGTATGAGCCTCAGGTGTGTGAGGGGTTGTGCTTGGGTCCTGAGGTGTGTGAGTGGGTGTGTGTTTGTCCTGAGGCGTGTAAGAGGTTGTGTGTGTGTCCTGAGGTGTGTGAGAGTTTGCGTAGGTTCCTGAGGTGTGTGAGAAGTTGTGTGAGTCCCTGAGGTGTATGAGGGGTTGTGTGCGTCCCTGAGGTGTGTGAGATGTTGTGTGTATGTCCTGAAGGGTGTGAGAGGTTGTATTGGTTCCTGAGGTTTGTGAGAGTCTGTGTAGGTTCCTGAGGCATGTGACGGTTTATGTGAGTCCCTGAGGTGTGTGAGGGGTTGTGTGTGTCCTGAGGTATGTGAGAGGTTGTGTGAGTCCCTGAGGTGCGTGAGGGGTTGTGTGTGTCCTGAAGTGTGTGAGAGGTTGTGTAGGTTTCTGAAGTGCGTGAGAGGTTGTGTGAGTCCTGAGGTGTGTGAGAAGTTGTGTGAGTCCCTGAGGTGTGTGAGGGGTTGTGTGGGTTCCTGAGGTATGTGAGAGGTTGTGTGTGTCCTGAGGTGTGTGAGAGGTTGTGTGTGTCCTGATGTGTGTGAGGGGTTGTGTAGGTTTCTGAAGTGCGTGAGAGGTTGTGTGAGTCCCTGAGGTGTGTGAGGGGTTGTGTGTGTTCTGAGATATATGAGAGGTTGTGTGTGTCCTGAGGTGTGTGAGAGGTTGTGTGTGTCCTGATGTGTGTGAGGGGTTGTGTAGGTTCCCGAGGTGTGTGAAAGATTGTGTGA
>NW_012103643.1:475917-506871 GCF_000951045.1 Mandrillus leucophaeus | reverse complement strand
CTCCTCTCAGGTGCCACATGGGTTTTGTTTGCAGGTTGAGACCTGGACGGCCGTCCCTCCCCTCTCCGTGGGGCAGGCAGGTTCCATCCCCAACTTCATGGTGTCTCCACCCTCTAGAGACTCTGCCATCGCTGGGACACCCGGGGGTCTCTCTGCCCAGTCCTCAGAGCACCCTGAGAAGTTTGACCCAGCTGGAAGCTGTGATGTCCTCGAGTTTCTGGAAGCCTTTGTCAGTCATCTCTACAAGTTGGGGAATGAGGGCTCATGCCCAGTGTCTCATGTCCATTTCCACAGAGCTGTATTTTTTATCCCGAGGATGTGTGAGCTCAGATCTGTCCATCTTGCCATCAAAGTAGGGTCCACCTGTTTTCATCACCAGCCATCATCGATGTGTTTCAGGCTTTGCAGCTCCCCTCCTGAGCCTCAGCCGGAGCGGCTCCCAGGGCAGGGTCCCCCCATCCCTCTCTCTGCTGTGGTTCTCTGTGTGTTGCTCTTCCCGGCCTGCCCAGGACATTTTCTTCACTGAGTCTTCCCCAGATTCTCGCCCTGCAGCACACACGTGCAGCCACAGGTCAGGTCGGAGCCTCCTGGGCGTTTGGACTATACGGCCCTTCTCTTCTCTCTGATAAGGCCCCCGTTGTCTGTTCAGCCTCGTGGTGCCTTAGCCGCATTTCAGGCATGGTCTTCCAGGGCTCTCTGGTCTGAACATTCTGTAGAGGAAACCATGGCACATCTTTCACTCATCTTTTAAAATCAGGGAGGCGGAGATAGCAGTGAGCGGAGATCGAAACACTACACTCCAGAGCGAGACCGTCTCAAAAAAATAAAATAAATTTTATAAATACATAAATAAATAAAATGGTGGAATGTATAAACACAATTTTGTGCTTTGCATTTTTTCTCCCCAGTTAGTATACATACGATGGCCTTGTTCCTCTTAAGGGCCGCAGAGTGCTCCACTGTGTGGATGTATCATATTCATGCGGGCCCCTCTGATGGCCGTGTGGGATGTTTCCAATCTCTTGCTATGATGATGTTGCTATAGGTATAATAGGGCTGAGTGGTGACCACCCAAAGATACCTGGTCCTAGTCCCTGGAACCCATAACTACTCCTTACTATGAAAAAAAGATCTGTGCAAATGTGATTTGAGAATCTAGGCCAGGTGCAGTGGCTCATGCCTGTAATCCAAGCACTTTGGGAGGCTGAGGCAGGCAGATCACCTGAGATCAGGAGTTTGAGACCAGCCTGGCCAACACGGTGAAACCTTGTCTCCACTAAAAATACTAAAATTAGTTGGGCACAGTGGTGCGCGCCTGCAGTCCCAGCTACTCAGGAAGCTGAGGCAGGAGAATCGCTTGAACCTGGGAGGTGGAGGTTGCAGTGAGCCAAGATCATGCCACTACACTCCAGCCTGGGTGACAGAGTGAGACCCTGCCTCAAAAAGTAAATAAATAAAATAATTAAAAATCTAACAACAGTGCCCTGGCCCCCAAGGTCTTACGGTCCATCCAGGGAGACAGACTTGTAAACCGTGATTACAACCAGCTCAACGGGGGATGAAGAAGAAGGTGTGTTCGGAAACCTGGGAACTAAGGAGGCAGTGGGCGCTTAACCTTAATGCGGGCTGTGGGAGTCAGGCAAGAATCAGAAACAGGTTACGTAGATGATACTGGAACTATGCTTTCCGCTTTGCAAAAAAATATTTAAAATTATATTTTACAATGTTAGTACACAACGTTAGTATATTTTAAAAAGTGAAGTCCACTTTGATAAAAGAATGTCTATCTTCCTTGTATATATATCTGTCCCTATAGAATACCCATTTAAGTTTGTGTCTTAGTTTGTAAGAGCTGCCATAACGAAATACCATGGACTGGGTGGCTTAAACAACAGACATTGATTTTCTTACAGTTCTGGAGGCCGGAGGTCTAATACCACAGTATTGGCAGGGCTGGTTTTTCCTGAGGCCCCAATACTTGTCTTGCAGATGACGGCCTTCTTCCTGTCCCTTTCCTCTGTGTACATAGATCCCTGGTGTCTCTTTTTTTTTTTTTTGAGATGGAGTCTTCCTGTGTCACCCAGGAGAGCAGTGGCATGATCTCAGCTCACCACAACCTCTGCCTCCTGGGTTCAAGCAATTCTCCTGCTTCAGCCTTCCCAGTAGCTGAGATTATAGGCACGTGCCACCATGCATGGCTAATTTTTGTATTTTCAGTAGAGGCCATGCACCATGTTGGCCAGGCTGGTCTCAAACTCCTGGCCTCAGGTTATCCACTCGCTTGGCCTCCCAAAGTGCTGGGATTATAGGCGCCTCACCTTGGGCAATTTAACCCCTCTGGACTTTGGTTTCCTAACTCGTGAGATGACAATAGTTTCTAATTTGGCTGTTTTGTGGTATAAACGAACAAAATATGTAGGTCAAGTGCTTAGTACAACCGTGTGGAAAATAGTAAAGCCTGCATAAATGCCAGCTGCCATTACTATTATGTCTAGCGTTACTTCTCCTGGAAACCAGCCACCTCTCTCCTTGAACCCTGTCTAGGGCCAGTGGGTTTTCAGAAATCTAGAGCGGCAACTCCGATCTTGCAAGGATCAGCGAGAGGTGGGGGCAAGCGGCTCTCTCGTCACTTCTCCAGGGGGGTGGTTGCTGAGGCTTTGGAAGGAAATTTAGCGAGCTCAGACCCCCTCAAGGCTACTGTGTTCCAAGCATGTGGCAGTTCATTTCAAGCTTGATGGCACATTCTTTGCAGAGCAGTTGCCAAGGAACAAGGTAACTTGTGACAGAAATACTGCCTGATGCTGTCAGTTTGATGGTCGAAAGGGCTTTAGGTGGTGTCAAATTTTATTACTAGCATTCCTGGTCTCCATGAAAGAATCACATAAGAAGACAAGTTATGTCAAAGGATAAAACTGCAGACTCAGATGGGCACTGTGCATACAACAGACACGTGGTTTCCTTTTGATATAGACCCAAGAGGGAGTGGATTAAAAAAAGACGAAAATAACACCAGAGACCACAGACTTAAGCTGATCAGTGGTCTAACACTGGCAAGATTCCTTTTGTTGATAAATTGATTTCTTGGGAAATCCCGGGAAAGTTCCCGGATGTGACCCCATGGTCCTACCATCACTAGCTATCTGTGACCTTGGATGAGTCAGCAAAGGGAACACACACAGCACAGTGACAGAGTGGGCACCAGGGACCACCTGCGACACCCCCCCCCACCCCATCACAGATGGTTTGCAAATAAACTACTCACATACTTACTAAGATCTGCTGTACTCAAACACACCAAGCTCAGAGAGTTCTCACTTGGGTATTTAAGGAGTGTAGTGTCATGGGTGGGTGAGTGACTTTTTGGTTAGTAAGTTCTGCTGATTACATGAAGCAATGGGATAACTATGATGGCCAATAGAGTGTTCATACTGCAGGTTCAACAAGACTTTCTAATAACACTGAAGTAGTAGTTCCCTGAAAAGAGCTACTATGATTACATGGCTTGGTTAACTTTTTCTTACAAGTCTGAGCATGGATTTAACACACACGAACTATACAAAGACAGAATGGTCCTGAAATAAAATCACAGCATCTTATTGCATATACTACATCATCCAAGGTCAAAACCCTTTCATAGAGACATTTAAAACTATAACCAAGTAAAAGAGAAAATAGATGCAAATTTGCTTTTACAAAATTTGAAAATCAACCAAAAGAGTAAGGCACAAGATGCAGTCAACTACAATGCACTTTAGAGAACAGAGCTTTGCTCTCAGGTCTGGGACCCATCCCCTGGGCAAGGCCGCCTGGCAGCAGGCAGGAACCAAACCCCTGCCACCTCCACTAGCTCCCAGGGTTCCTCTTTGCAGGATGGTGGGGAGCACAGGCACCAAGGCAGGAAGGCCAAGGCAGGAAGACGCCACGCATCCTTCGCTTTCCCTCAGTGCGAGCACACCAAGTTCCCTGTAACCAGGAGAAGAGGACCCTAGGCACCAAAAGTCAAGCATGAGGAAATGTCTGGGCCATTTCTGGTTGCCACAGGTGGTCTGGCAGCTGCCTTTCAGATGCTAAAGTGCCAGGGTTTGCAGGCTCCTCGGATGGCTTACAGTGATGATGAGTTGGAGTCTTTAAACTCAATGGTGTCCTAGATACTTAGGATGACGGTGACCTTCTGATGAAGGAGACTTGAGAAGCTGAGAAACTCCAGGAGAATTTAAGTTTCAGGGTCAGATGAGTTTGCTACTCAACTTCCATCACGGTTGTAGCTTTCGCTCCCAGAATACAAGGCTAGAGAGGCATCAGCCAGGAGGTAAACTTCACCTTCAAGGCCGGGCGACGCCTGGCTACAGTTAGATCCCGCAGCAGGGTCACAGAAGTCTCTCCAGCAAGGCCGGGAGTTTGGCTTCCAACAGATCTACAGAGGGAGCCAGGAGAAAAAGCACGCTGAGGGCCTGGCGGCCTCTAGTGGTCACTGCCTGTCATCAGCTTTCCTCCAATAAACCAGGTGTCATGAGAATATAAAACAATCAGGAAGGAAGAAAAAAAAGTTTAGTATTTTATCAAAGAAAACCGTGACATACTAAATAGTCCTGAAACAGAAACGATTTACACATTTTCTTATGATTATGTATTTATTAAGTTCTAAAACCTTGAAGAACTGCTATTTTTAAAATTCACACTAAAAGAAAACTAAGAAAACTAGAAATGTTAACATCTTTTACAGAGGGTGGTAAGTGGCCTTTTAAAAATTATAATCGCCTAGGAGAAAGGTGAGCTAATCTCTTTGGAAGCGTCATCAGCTGGTGAACTTCATCTTGGTCTCCACTTTATGTCTTTTACTCCATGAAAATGTCTTTTCAAAGCAGTGTTATCCGCCCATGGTGAGTTTAAACAGGCATCGTCATCATTTTCTTCCAATCTCTGGAAATAAATATGTTTTACTCAGGCAGGCATTTCAGGAAGGTGTTTTGCACATAAAGAGACGGAAGAAAGAGTCCATGACTGACCTCTCCCTGCCCACTAGGAGCAGGACCCTTCCATGTTTAGCCCCAGGAGACACCTGGCAGGACCCCGACAGCCCTGCAGAGAGAGAAGGTCTAGAAAGAGCCCTCCCCGGCATCCCGCAGAGCTCACCACTCCCCACCAGCCCCAGGTAAGGCACGCAGGCTATGCTGGGCGCCAGCACTGCAGAAAGCCCATCTGTTCCCCGCTACCTTGAGCTCCTCTTGCCTTCTGTGATAGAACAGCATCAGCTGCTTCTGCTCCTCGCTGCTAATAATAGGCTCTCGGGCTGGAGCTCCCTGTCCCCTCTGCAAAGAGGATAGCAGAGCAAATTGTGAATTAAGGTTCTTAGAGTGACAATCCTGAAGTTACAACAAATGTTTTACAATTGCCTTTGCCAACTACTAAAGATAAACAGGTCCCCCACGTCTGATCACCCGAAGTGAAGCATCAAGGGAAGCCTTGGTCTTGAGCAGACTTGAGCCCTGGACTCTCACTGTGTGGAGACCAGAGGCTGCACGACACCATCTCTGTCTTGGCCATTCCCAAGGCAGACACTGTAGGCAGGTCCAGTGGGAAAGGGAGGAGGCTCAGAGCCACAGACTCTGGATCTACGTATGGTGGAGGGCCCCATTTCCCCAAAATCACAGCCTAGTGACGTAGGAGCACCCACAAAACCAAGGCGGCCCCTCAGGTTACAGCGCTACACGATGTCCTTCAAAGGTCTCGAAACTTCCCTCCTCCTGTACATGGCATCAGCAGTTTGCAAAAGCCTGAAATCAGTGTCGGGCGAAATTTTACATTTCAAGGAAAATACTTGTTTACTTGCAGCCCTATTTTTAAGGTTGAAATTAACATAGTGTATTTCCTCTCCCCCACATATTAAAACAAACTCTAGGTATCACTAAACAATCCATATTTTCTTCCAGTTTTTGTTGGTGTGCAGGAAGAGGATATTTTTAGTTTAAACCCAAGCCAATAGGATTAAAATATTTGTACCAGTAGTTTAAATCTTTCAGATTCACTGTACATTTTTATCAGTTTGAAGGGAAATAAAAAATACTGACATGTTAAAGCAAAAAGTACTTACTTGCTGAATCTTGGCGATAATTTTGGTTTTTTCATTTTTCCCCACGTAGTCTGAAAGCTTCTTTGTTCTTCTCAGCTCCTTGGCCGCCCACCACAGCTGCGCCTCTGATTCTTTAATGACGTTGAGCCCTGCCTGGGGCCAATCATAAGAACTGGCTTGACTGTGGGTTCCCACCCGGGGGCAGAGCCCAGCTGAGCCCCTCCCAGCAGAGGGCAGAGAACAGATTTCTCCCCGTGCTCACCATGGGAGGCCTGACTCCCCCACCTCACTCTAAGTCCTTGCTGACTTTAGTACCTTCCCTGTTAAGTTTCCACTCATGCCCTGACTCAGTTAACTTCCTCCTCTGGACAACAGGGAGGTCCTATCTCGTTTGCACCTTGATCCATATAGTTCATCTTAGACAGATCTGTAGGCCACTGCTAGGGAAGGGCACTGGCATCGTGCTGGGTGTTTAAATCGAGGTATAATGGGGCTGCCTGTTTACTTCTGCATATTCCATGTACTTAAGATGGCTTAGACAAAGAATATTGTCCAATAGGATAGGAAGGGAGAAAACCCAAGGAAAATGGAACATGAGGGTCAGAAAATAACATGAAGCAACAGGTAAGACTAGAAACACAAATTTCCATGCAAAGGGATGGATGCATTCGGGTAGAAATAGGAAGAAATTAGGTAGCTGGCTTCCTAGCGGCCAAAGACAGTGGAAATGTTTTCAGTCACTCCTGACGGGTGGCCTCACAAACTGCATCCACTGCCTCCTGTGTGTGGGGTCAAACCCCTCACCCGTGGGTACCCACTCTCAGGGGCCGTTCCTGAATTCGGAACTCTGCTCTGATGCAGGGCACAGCAAACCTGAAAGCTGTGTAGGGAGCAAAACACTACATCCAGAAGAGGGGCATCAAATCTGAAGGGCTTTGGGGGGCCGTGAACTCACCCTCCAGAGTGCCCACCCAAGAACTACATACCTGCGTTCCCGACAAATCTTCCTTATTTTCAAACTCCATGCGGATGGGATCATACGGTGGCAACCCCATGGGGTAAACAATCATCACCGCGCCTCGAAGCTGATCCAAGGCATCTTTCACCATCTCCATTGTAACACAGACACCGGCTTCCACTTGTTTCTGCAAGCAGAAAGGCATCGTTATCTACAGTGTGGCTAACCAATTCAGTACATTCGATCAAGATCTTATACAAGACCCTTGCCAGATACTGCCAGAGCAACAAAAAGAAATCAAACTCTTCTTGCTCCCAGAGTGACTACCACCTATTTCAGGGGCTGAGCCAAGCACACCGCGGCCTGTATTATAAAGCAGACAGTGGGCAGCACTGAGCACGGAGTACAGTGAAGTGCGAAGCATGCTCCAACGAGAAACAGCCCGGTGCTGGCAGCACAGATGGGGGCAAGGATCGGGAGATACGGCAGGGGGAGCAGGCACCACAGGTGGGCCTTGAAACGCAGACGGGCTGAAAAGGTAGAGATGGCAGCAGGTGCTTCATTCAGGACAAGCTGAAACAAAGAGAAGCAGGGGTCAGCCTCCCCGGCACGGGGCAGGAAGGAGAGGAAAAGGTGAGGCCAGCTCTAGTTGGATCAGCTGGAGTTTGTTTTCGAACGGCCACAAAAGCCAGGCTGAAGATTCACGTTTCCTCTGTTAGACCACGGGAAGCGACTGCCTTTTCTGGGAAGGAGTGGTAATGTTGGGAGATTTATCTTGTAACTGGTATAGAACAGACCCAGTTGGCCAGGTGTGGTGGTTCACACCTTACATAATCCTAGCACTTCGGGAGGCCAAGGTGGGCGAATCACCTGAGGTCAGCAGTTCAAGACCAGCCTGGCCAACATGGCAAAACCCTGTCTCTATTAAAAACACAAAAATGAGCTGGGCGTGGTGGCAGGTGCCTGTAGTTCGAGCTACTCAGGAAGCTGAGGCAGGGGAATCGCTTGAACCTGGGAGGCAGAGGTTGGAGTAGGCTGAAACTGTGCCACTGCACTCCAGCTTGGGCAACAGAATAAGACTCTGCCTCAAAAAAAAGAGCAGACCTAGTCGGAGGGAGACCAGGTAGCAGGCACTGAAGATCACAGAGGAAGGTGTGATGAAATCACAAATACATCTGGTCTTTGCTACTCAGTTCCAGGCACAGAGCTCCAAAACTCGTGGAATTTCCTGAGGGACAGGAGTGTCTTGTTATTTACAACAAGCCCCTTCTCACCACACCTGAGCTTGTGCTAACACAGTAACCTGCAATCAGCGCTTGGTTTCAAGGAAGGGGCTGGCCATGCCAGGGAGACCAAGGACATGATTAGAGGGTTGGAGCTTTCAGCCTCACCCCCTTCCTCCACCTCCGGGGGCTAGAGGTTGGGATCAAACACGTGGCCAGTGGTTTAAGCAATCATGCCTACTGAGCAGAAACTCCACAAAAATCCCGGCCACCATGGCTCAGTGGAGCTTCCTGATTGGTGCAGACACTGATGTGCCGGGTGACGCGTATCAATGGGGGCATAGTGGGAACCTCCAAATTTGTAGTCAAGCTGGACACACGTATGGGTGGCCTGGGGACCTCACGTGCAGCTGGTGTCTGAAATAAGAGGAGTCTTGTTGCTGATCTTGCCCTTTGACCTGTGGGGTCTGATGCTAACTCCAGGCATTAGTGTCAGAATTGAAGGATCTGCCTTTGACCAGTGGGGTCTGTGCTGTCTCTGAGTAGTTAGTGTCAGAATGAAATGGAACTGACCGGCAGGACCCCCGGTGGGCATCAGAATGCAAAAGCCTACGGGAGAGCCTTCAAGAAAGCCAGAGCTGTGGAAGTGAAAGGAAGAGGAGGATTTAAGAGGCATCATGGGACCAGACGGTACAGGACCCCACTTCAAACCTAGAGGTGACAGAAGGGAGAAGTGCTGAAGATGACACTGAGGATTTGGCCTATAAAACCAAGACACTGAGGTTCTGTTACTGGAGACAGAGAAGCTCATAGGAGGTGCTGATTCTCAGGGACAGAACACAGAGGGAGAGGAGGAAGCAAAGAGCTCATTTCTAGAAAACTGGACCTCAGAGTGCTGACCGGGTGTTCAGATAGCACGGTCTCGCAACCAGCTGGAAATTCAGGTTGCAAGTGAAGCAAGATGTCAGGGGGAAAGGACAGAAGCTTCAGAGTTATCTGCAGAGGGTGGAATTTGCATTTGGCAGAGTAGATAAGATGCCAACGGAGGAAGAAGGCCAAGGATAAAAAGTACTTTCAGAAGTACACAGGCAAAGGGGAGAAGTGAGGCGACTGAAAGAGGAGTTCCACAGCAAAGCGTGGGGAGAAGGGTGCAGAACAACGGCCAGACCACCGTTTTCCTGCCATGGCCTGAGATGTGCTCACATGCCTAGATGCCATCATCACGCAAACACTGGACTCAACCAAGGCCTCTCCTGTAGAGCTTCTTAAAGCCGTTACTATATTAACAGGCACAGAGCTTCAGGGCAGCCTTTGCTGAGGCTCTTCAAAGATTAGTCAAAAGCTTGATGAGTTTGAGAAATATTGGTTTAAAAATAACAGTTCTGCTGAGCAAATCAGGAGAAGCAGAAGAAAAAGTGGTTATCAATCCAGAAACTTGCAGTTGAGGGTGGTAGCAACTGATATTACCAACACACAAATACAAGCAACACATACAGACACCACTTCTTTCAATAGCCTTAAATTCTTTTCCTCCAGATACACATTATCTGTGTATCAATGGTATAAATTTATGCTCCTCCCTCTATAAAATAGCCTTTGTATAAATGCTAAAGACAATTACAAACAACCGATTTATATCAAATACATATTAAGTCAATCAAGTGTCTGGAGAACTACTCTATGGCCACAATATTCAAATCTCCCCTACTTAGCTTTGTTAAGTTCTTCAAAAAGGTAAAAGAAACGAAATCAACATTTGTATTATACATATTTGTATTATACGTGAACCTACATTTACACAAGCCAACAAAATTTGTGTCTGCCTGTAGGAACGGGGAGGACTCTGGGCAACTGTCAGGATTATGAAAGGAAAAGCTGGCCTACCCCAAATATGCTTGTTTCCCTTGCCTCCAGAAGGCTGAAAGAGAAGGCTGGCTGAGAGGCAACTCGGAAGCCAGAGTTGGAGTTTTTTCTCAAAAGACAAGTTTTAGGCCAGGTGTGGTGGCTCACCCCCGTAATTCCAACACTTTGGGAGGCTGAGGCGGGCAGCTCACCTGAGGTCAGGAGTTCGAGACCAGACTGACCAACATGGAGAAACCCTGTCTCTACTGAAAATACAAAATTAGCTGGGCGTGGTGGCACATGCCTGTGACCCCAGCTACTCGGGAGGCTGAGGCAGGAGAATTGCTTGAATCCGGGAGGTGGAGGTTGCGGTGAGCCGAGATCGCACGATTACACTCCAGCCTGGGAAACAAAAGCGAAATTCCATCTCCCCTTCACCCCCCCAAAAAAAGACAAGTTTTAGAGCATCATTTAAAAGAGCCAACCTTAGATATTATTGCTTTGGCTTCCTCTATAGTCTTCTTTAACACTTGCTTCATTTTCTCATTTGGAGCTATAAAAAAAAAAAAAGGAGAGAGGGAGAGAGAGCTGTCAAATACAAAGCCTCTTTAAAAGTCTTCTGAAGTATCTCAATCCCTTCTGTCTGAGCCAGGGGGTAAGTGGACTGAGACAGAGTGCGAGTGAAGTATCTCAATCCCTTCTGTCTGAGTCGGGGTAAGTGGACTGAGACAGAGTGCGAGTGTGGACTGTAGGGAAGAGAGGCAAGAAACCTGGCTGCCGGAAGTTAGGTGAAGATGCAAGTGTGGACTGTAGGGAAGAGAGGCAAGAAACCTGGCTGCCGGAAGTTAGGTGAAGATGCGAGTGTGGACTGTACAAGAAGCCTGGCTGCCGGAAGTTAGGTGAAGATGCGAGTGTGGACTGTAGGGAAGAGAGGCAAGAAGCCTGGCTGCCGGAAGTTAGGTGAAGATCTCTTCCCCACACAGACACCTGGAGTGTGCTTTATGCAGTGGCAAAGGCTACAAAAAACAGAAATCCATGTTGTTGGGGAAACAGGGCCGGCAAACTTTTTCTGGAAAGGGCCAGAGAGTAAATATTTGAGGCTTTGCAGGCTATACAGTCTTGTTGGGTGGGATTACTCAGCTCTGCCATGTAGCACAAGAGCAGACAATACGACAGAGCTTGCAGTGAGCAGAGATTGCGCCACTGCACTCCAGCCTGAGAGACAGAGTGAGACTCCGTCTCAAAAAATAATAATAAAAAAATATATATAATAAATAAAAAAAATAAATGGGGTGGCTGCATCTCCATACAATTTTATTTACAATAGGCAACTGCCTGAATTTGGCCTGTAGCCCATAATTTGGTGACCCCTAGATCAGGAAAAAACAATAACTTGAAAGCTTAGAAGCAAAAAAAAAAAAAAGAAGATGAAATGCCCAAACCTAGGGAAAATGGGGCAAGTTGAAACCATATATTCCTAATAAATAACAGTATTAATTAGACATTGAAAATATTAGAAATATAAGATTGTATTAGAATAGAAGTGGTTAGGTCAGGGGTGGTGGCTGACACCTGTAATCCTAGCACTTTGGGAGGCCGAGGCAGGTGGATCACCTGAGATCAGGAGTTCGAGACCAGCCTGGGCAACATGCAGAAACCCTGTCTCTACAAAAAATACAAAAGTTAGCCAGGCGTGGTAGCAGGCACCTATAATCCCAGTTACTCTGGAGGCTGACACAGGAGAATCACTGGAACCCGGGAGGCAGAGGTTGCAGTGAGCCAAGATCACGCCACTGCACTCCAGCCTGGGCGACAGAGACTCTGTCTCAAAAAAAAAAGTGGTTAATTTAAGAACATACTACATATTGTTTTAATGATGAATAATGAACTGTTAAGTGGTTCTCATGTTTTTTTTCTTCATCTTACCACATCTTCTTAGGTCAGAAAGATGTGGAAGACAACCATTTTTCAGGTTAACATTCAAAGGAAATAATACTAGGAATTCTTACTATCCCTGATATTTAAAAAAAGTGTATTTTTGAACTGGTAAGGCCTTGCAGGAATACTGTTCTTTTACTCCTAACAGTGTTTTAGGGCTGATCAATTACAGTGTTTTAAATGGAGCTTTTAATGCAGGTTAAAAAGAATAAGCTATCAAAGAGGATTATCATCAATTCCACATGATCGGCCCAACACTGAAAGGAGAAGAATTTCTTCAGTGTTTTGCCATGTACTGAAGTGCTCTGCCCCAGAGAGAGGCATGTCCTTGATCAGGGAAGTCCATGTGCTGACATGCTTTCCCTTTCCTCTTTCACACAGTCCAGCTCGAAAGATCCCCCAACATCTGTGAACAGTAACAAAACACAACTATGAATACATTTCAGTGAGTATCTGCCAACAATTATTAGGTGGAACCACATGAAATTGCCAATACTCAACCATTTTTGACCTACAGAAGGGAAAGGGTCATTTCATCTGGTTCATCGAATATATTTAAAAGCAAGCTGCAACTTATTAAGAGCAAAACAAAAACTTCCTTTATCTACCCAATTCATCCTAGATTAGAGTTTTACTACAGGAGCTACAGAGTACAGTATTTTCTAAGTCTGTAGAGAAATGATGAGGTCAATTTTTGAACATAAAGAACTGCTTTCTTTACTAGAAAACCAAGTCCCTTGTCCCATCTCTGCTACCTCTGAGGGGGTGTAAGCTGCTTTAAATCCTCCCCACTGATTTGTATAAATTATTTATGAAGCATTGACATGAAGTTTTATAGAAGGTCTCAGACCAGGCGCGTTGGCTCATGCCTGTAATCCCAGCACTTTGGGAGGCTGAGGTGGGCAGATCACCTAAGGTCAGGAGTTCGAGACCAGCCTGGTCAACATGGGAAAACCCTGTCTCTACTAAAAATACAAAAATTAGCCAGGCGTGGTGGCGCATGCCTGTAGTCCCAGCTACTTAGGAGGCTGAGGCAGGAGAATTGCTTGAACCTGGAAGATGGAGTTGGCAGTGAGCTGAGATTGTGCCACTGCACTCCAGCCTGGGCAATAGAGCAAGACTCCGTCTCAAAAAAAAAAAAAAAAAGGAACTGTTTTCATACTTATGCCTATATAAGCATGCACATAGAAGAGAAATCCTCACTTACCTTGCCCATTCCTTCGTCCAATATCATCCTTTTTAAATACTGCACCTCCACTGGGTACACATTTTTCACCCCATTCATCCTTCAATTTCAATTCTTCAATCTGATCATCAGTCAGTCCTTGCATATTAGGAGGGAGAAATATGCCATGTTCAGCTAATTCTTCCATTTCTTAAAAATAAGCAAAAGACAGTATCACAATCACAACACCTCATACCATTGGAACGTAAGCTACAAAGGGCCAGGGGCTTGCCCAACTGGCTCACTATTTTGTGGAACAAACATTTATATGCCACTTGCTAAGTGCCAGGCCTGGCCTGGACCCTTGACAAAGAGTCATTGATCCACCCTCAGCCAACAGCATAGAGAGCTCAGAAGCTCGCCCCAGGTCCCAGGCAGTCGGCCTGTAGATTGAGTGGCCAATCATCTGTGCTCTGTTGTGCTTCCTAACTCTGGAGGGGCAAAATTACTATTCATTGAACACCTGAATATATATTCACATGGGTCTTACAGTTTTCCAAGTGCACTCACATGGACTATCTCATTTAATTTAACCTTGTACATTCCCCCCACCCTCCTTAATTTATGGTTGTATCATGTCAGGCTTGCTCAGATGACACAGCTGCAGCTGATATCTTTTTTCTTGAGACGGAATCTCACTGTGTCACCCCGGCTGGAGTGCAGTGGCACGATCTCAGGCTCACTGAAACCTCCAGCTCCCAGGTTCAAGCGATTCTCCTGCCTCAGCCTCCTGAGTAGTTGGGATTACAGGTGTCTGCCACCATGCCCAGCTAATTTTTGTATTTTAATAGAGACACGGTTTAGCCATGTTGACCAAGCTGGTCTCGAACTCCTGACCGTGATCCACCCGCCTTGGCCTCCCAAAGTGCTGGGATTACAGGCATGAGCCAACGCGCCTGGTCTGAGACCTTCTATAAAACTTCATGTCAATGCTTCATAAATAATTTATACAAATCAGTGGGGAGGATTTAAAGCAGCTTACACCCCTCAGAGGTAGCAGAGATGGGACAAGGGACTTGGTTTTCTAGTATCATGTTCACTATTCAAATGCATGGCTGTTTTTCCTAATCCTTATATATTCACCCCAAAACCAGTCCGCATTTTAACCTTGCAAAATTGCCTTCCTTCCTTTCTCTCTCTCTCCTTCCTTCCTGTGAAGGAGGCACTTGGATCTCAGTGTTCCCATAACATTGTGTGAGGATGTCACCCGACCTGAAATAATACAGTATTACAAATAAATGGTGTCATTGAATGGGATGTTTACTGTCTCCCTCTCCACCACAGTCTAAGCTACTTATTTCTTAAAAATAAGGGAAGGTTAGATAACATCTATCACAGTCATCATGATGCCACCTCATACCCCATTGGAATGTTAGCTTCCAGGGGTCAGGGGCCTTGCCCATCTGGCTCTCTGTTTTATGGAATGAACATTTATATGCCACTTGCTATGTGCCAGACCTGGCCTGGACCCTTGACACAGGGGCACGGTACTGGTCTTATTCGTCCTTGTCTTTCTTTTCTTTGAGACAGGGTCTCCCTCTCTCACCCAGGCAGGAGTGCAGTGGAGCGAACTCAGCTCACTGCAGCATTGCCTCCCGGGTCCAAGCGATTCTCATGCCTCAGCCTCCCAAGTAGCTGGGACAACAGGCATGTGTCACCACGCCCAGTTCAGTTTTGTATTTTTAGTAGGGACTGAGTTTCACTATGTTCTAGGCTGGTCTAGAACTCCTAGGCTCAAGGGATCCACCTGCCTCTGCCTCTCAAAGTGTCAGGATTACCCGTGTGACCATCACACCTGGCCCCATCCTTGTCTTCTGAAGGCGGAGCACTGGTGCAGAATAAATACATGAATTTTTAAGTTCACGAATGTGACTCTCAGCATTCAGCACATTTCCAATTTATAATGTTATAGAAAGAGAAGACAAATTCCTTTTCTCCTCAAATGCTTTAACTTAAAGATAACATTTAATATTGTGTTTGTGTTGGAAGCTCAATTAATACACTACACATAAGTTTCATGAAAAGAACCGTAACCCTCAGTAATTTCTCCACGGTGCAGAAATTACATGTTCATGCAATTTAATCAATACATTTAATAATAAATCACATATTCATGCAATTTAATAAATCACATAAATGGATATACTATTTATTGCAAATAGTTACGTTTGTATTTTCTATGTATACATAATGATAGTTATATAAACAGTAATATCCTACACCACATCAGAAAGTATCATCCCGTCAAGTTCAAAAGCTATGCTGTCTAATGTGGCAGGTACTCACTTGGCGATTTAAATTTATTTAAATTAATTAAAATTAGTCGGGCGCGGTGGCTCACACCTGTGATCCCAGCACTTTTGGGAGGCCGAGGCAGGAGGATCACCTGAGGTCAGGAGTTCGAGACCAGCTTGGCCAACATGATGAAACCCCGCCTCCACTAAAGATACAAATATTAGCTGGGGGTGGTGGCACGCGCCTGTAATTCCAGATATTTGGGAAGCTGAGGCAGGAGAATCCCTTGAACCCCGGAGGCGAAGGTTGCAGTGAGCCGAGATCGCGCCACTGCACTCCAGCCTGGGCGACAGAGAGACCCTGTCACACACACACACACACACTCTCTATATATATTTAATTAATTAAAATGAAAATGTAAAATTGGTTGCCTGGCCACACTAGCCACATTCCAAATGCTCTGCCCCACGTGGCCGGCGGCTGCCCAATGGACAGCACAGATGGGGGCCCTTCCACCGCCGGGAGATTCTGCGGAACAGCGGTGACCTGGAACCTGCGCGGGGAAGGGAGACGGCGCCGCCAAGCGAGCAACAGGCCGTTTCCAGGACGGGGAAAGATCACCAAGGCTTCAACTGTAAGGGGCCGCCCCAAAGCCAGGTGGCTCGCTGCTTTACATCGGGCGACTAAAAATAGCAAATTCAGCTTTTAAAAGCCCATCCAGTTCTCATCTCACCCCTCACACGTGATTAATTGCACTAAGTCGGCTGTTCAGCCCGTTCTTTCGGTTCCCTCCTCCCTCCCCAGCCCATTTCCACTTATTCGCAGCACCCCAGGATTCGCAGCATCCCGGCTCCGAGAGGCACCTGGCCCCACCTCCCAGCCCGGGATGCCAGACAGGCCGGACCTTCTCCGGTTCCTTATTCATCTCCGGTTAACCCGTTTCAACCCTGGCTGCTGCAAATGTCTTCAATAACCTTCACAAACCTGACCCCTCGGCCCACCCTGCCCCTTTCTCCATCCCACGGCCTGTCTCTCGATCTGTCCCGGCTGGGCCTGCCCGCGAGCCGCACCTGAGCAGAGGCGCTGCACCTTTAGCCGCCCATTATAGACCCGAGCCACCTGCACCGTGAGCTCCTCCACCTCGGTGCTCCCAGGCGCCTGCAGCAGGAACTGGCTCTCGTCGCCCCGCTTCACGTGCAGCAGAACCATGGCGGTCCCGCCGAGGCACTGAGGCGGTGAGAAGCCCCGGGCTGCGTGGCCCGCGGATCCGGCCGGCCAAGGGTCGCCGGATCGCCAGCAGCGCCAACGCACTAACAGCCGCTCGGGGGCCCGAACCCCACGCTCCCGAGCCCGCAGTGAGCGAGGGAAACGGCACTCGCTCCCGGAAGTGGATGTTGCCAGCAGCAACAGTGAAACAGAGTCAAAAGAGCCGCCAGTTCCAGCTCAGAACCTGAGTAGCGGAGGCTGGGGTGCACTGAGGCCCAGCAATCTACGCCCACACGTAGCTGCCGCCGGGGCAACCACCCACACAGCCTGAGAAGGCAGCTGATTCTGGCCTGACCGACGGAAGGAGATTCACAGAGGCCCCTCCCGGAAGTGACTGTTGTCGTGGCAACTTCCCAAACACAGACCAAGCCGCTGAAGTGGAGGATGGACCTCCCAATTGACTGGTCTGGGGCCCGAGATTCCACTCAGGGAGATACGTGGGCTGAGGTGCCAGTTACTAGATGGGGAATCGGAGGAACGGCAGGCAACATACGCGCCGAGTTCCGTAACTGCCGCCCCACAACCGCTCCACATTCCAGCGTCCCTTCCGCCGCTTTCAGTCTCCACTTCCGGCAACGCCTCCATGCTGCTTCCGGCCTGAGAAAGTTTGGCGGCACCGACCTAGAACTGGGTCGCTCTGTTGGCTGCTGTTTGGGCGCGTTTGCTTTTCAGGACCGAGGGGCCAGGTCGAATATCCGCACTTCTTCGTTCAGGCTGATTTGGATGGCGTTGCTAGGGTAGCTCCAGCGGCTCCTGCCAGAGCGACCCTCCCCGAAATATCCAGCGGACTCTTGGAGAAGGCAATCGGCGTCACTCGCTGTTTCTTCCGGGCGCCGCAGATCCACAGTCACTGCTCCCATGGAGCTTATATTTTAGTGTGACAAAGAGAAAACAAAAATAAATGGCAGGCCGGGCGCTGTGGCTCACGCCTGTAATCCCAACACTTTGGGAGGTCGGGAGTTCGAAACCAGCCTGGCCAACATGGTGAAACCCCGTCTCTACTAAAAATACAAAAATTAGCCGAACGTAGTGGCGCGTGCCTGTAATTCCAGCTACTAGGGAGCCTGAGGTGGGAGAATCGCTTGAACCCGGGAGGCGGAGGTTGCAGTGAGCCTAGATCGCGCCACTACACTTCATCCTCGGCGACAGAGTGAGACTGTGTTTCAAAAATAATAAATAAACGGACAATGCAAATTCAAATACAGGTCTAAGTAAAACTAAACAGGTTGATGGACTTCTTAGGTTGGATGGTCAGGGAATGCCTGAAGAGATGGGTAACATTTGCAGAGTCCTTAGTAACAAGGCGTCTAGGCGAGATAGTGCAAGGCCTCTACCCGTTGTCTCGTTCTTGGAGGGGAGCAGTGCTGAGTACATATTGATTTGACTATTACAAGCGCCCGCTACTTCCTGTTCCTTAAGCTTTGGAACTTTGGTCTTCTTGGTTGAGACTGGGGAGTGTGTGTTGGGGAGGGGGCGTGTTGGCGGAAAGGGTATGACTGAAGGCCTGGAAATGCCCAAAGCCAATCTGGGCTTGGTAGGAAGACTGATAACTGATAGTGGATAGAAGGGGGATGGAGCCTTGGGAGAGGGGAAGATGTGTTACTATTTCTAGTACCGTTGAGACAGGGATCACCCAAACCCCGGAACAGGCAGTACTAGTCTGATTGGCAAATGCCTATCTCGCCAGGGGAAATGGGCTACTATGTTTTCTTAGCTCCTGACTGCGGGCCATAAGGTCATACCCTTTCTCTTGAATCCAGTTCCGTACTCATCAGCTTCTTAAAATTTTACAGTATATCTTCCAGATAGAGAGCTACATGTCCACAAACTTACGTATTTTACGGGGTCTCCATATAATTGTTAATAATATTGAGAAATGTGGAAAATCGTTGCATAAGAACCCATGTTTTGACCATCCAGTTTTGTTTAAATATGTAGCTTAGTAATCATCTAGTGATTATTAAAATCACCACAGATCAAGCCCGTGCAGTATCTTTACATTTGTCAGCCCTGGTATTTGTGGTCCTCATAATTTTATTATAACTGCATTCTGTTCAGCATTTTCTTTTCTTTTCTTTCTTTTTTTTGAGACAGAGTCTCACTCTTGTCGCCCAGGCTGGAGTGCAGTGGCTCATTGCAACCCCTGCCTCCTGAGTTCAAGCAATTCTCCTGCCTCAACTTCTTGAGTAGCTGGGATTACAGGCGCCGGCCACCAGGCCCAGCTAATTTTTCTATTTTTAGTAGAGACGTGGTTTCGCCATGTTGGCCTGTCTGGTCTCTGCCCGCTTCAGCCTCCCGAAGTGCTGGGATTATAGGCGTGAGCCACCACCTGGCATTTTCTTAAGGTCCTTTTCTTCTCATACAGGGCTTGTCTTAAATATCTGTGGTTAGCTCTTTCTTGGTGTGGTTTCAGCAGTCATAAATCATGCAAAGCCTGTTTTCTTGCCCTCAGGCACCCAAGTGAGTTCGAATCTGAAGACCAAGATGACACCTGGTGTGGTCTTGTGAGTTTTCACTAGTTTTCTCTTTGTATTTGAGGTGCTGTTGCCTTTCTAGGATGAAGAGCATCTTATGACCATTTGTATCTGTTCAGCAGTCCATCAGTGATTAACATCCTGATCTGGATAATTTATGAGTCTTTCATGATGGTTGCTGGATATCAGGCAGCCAGAAAGGGAAAGAGCAAATTTTGCTCTATTGACTGCCTTTTTTTTTAGGTCCTAACACACTACAAATACAGGTAAGGCCTCTCTCTAATCCCATTCTCTTCTTCCCCTTCTCCAGAGGTAAACTGCTATTCTGAATTTGGTGCTTATCATTTCCATTGCATGTTTTTAATACCATTAACATGTGTATGTACCCCTAAAAATATATCCTTTTGTGTATTTTAAATTTTATTTTATTTATTTATTTATTGAGACGGAGTCTTGCACTGTTGCCCAGTCTGGAGTGCAGTGGTGCAGTCTCGGCTCACTGCAACCTCCGCCTCCCAGATTCAAACAATTCTCCTTGCCTCAGCCTCCCAAGTGGCTGGGTAATTATAGGCGCCTGCCACCACGCCCAGCTAATTTTTTTGTATTTTTAGTAGAGACGGGGTTTCACTATGTTGGCCAGGCTGGTCTCAAACTCCTGACCTCGTGATCTGCCTCCCTTGGCCTCCCAAAGTACTAGGATTACAGGCGTGAGCCACTGCAGCTGACCTCGTAAATTTTATATAAATGATGTCATACTATTTTGTATCTTGCTTTATGGCTACACTGTGGGGTTTTCTCATATGTTCTTTTCACTCACTTATTTTCCACTCCACTCCCCAGTTGAGATTTATTTCTGGATTTCACCATTACAAACAATGCCTCTCATGTTCCGCAGATCCTAGTTTCTCTAGAAGTCGGATTTCTTGTTGATAGGGTACATGAATTTTACCTAATATTGTTAAATTGTTTTCTTGAGCTGATGTGCCAGTTTACTCTTTCACCAACCATGTAAGAGTTCCCCTCTCTCCGTATAATTGGTAATCCTTGATATGGTCAGACGTTTTTCTAACATTAATAAATTGGTGTTTTGATTTATACATCAGTTTCTTGTGAGTTTGCTTATTACATGCCTATCACCCTTGCTATAGTTTCTGGCCCTGCAGAGCTCAGAATCTGGCTGTGGGTCATGTAAAAAGAATGAAAACTAAGCTACAGACTGGAGAAGTATCTGCAAACCACATATCCAATGAAAGATGAGTAGAATCTAGAATATGTAAATAATCTTCTAAACTCAACTGTAAAAACAAAATCCATTTAGAAGATGGGCAAAATACCACAGACACTTCACTGAATATAAGATGGCAAATAAGCACTTGAAAAGATCTTCAGGCTGGGGGCAGTAGCTCACACCTGTAATCCCAACACTTTGGGAGGCTGAACTGGGCAGATTACATGAGGTCAAGAGTTTGAGACCAGCCTAGCCAAAATGGTGAAACCCATCTCTACTAAAAACACAAAAAATTAGCTGGGCATGGTGGCAGGCGCCTATAATCCCTGCTACTTGGGAGACTGAGGCAGGAGAATCATCAGAACCCAGGAGGTGGAGGTTGCAGTGAACCAAGATTGTGCCACTGTACTCCAGCCTGGTTGACAGAGCAAGACTCCATCTCAAAAAAACAAAAACAAAAGATTTTTATCATTAGCTGTTAGGGAAATGCAAATTAAAACCACAAGGAAACATCCACTACTATAATGGCTAAAATAAAAAAATAACGACAACACCAAATGAGGAAAAGGATGGGGAGAAGCTGGATTACTCATGCATTGCTGATGGGAATATGAAAGGGTAGGCACTCTGGAAAAGTTTCAGTTTTTAAAAAATGGAAGCATGCCATTACCATATAACCAAGCAATTGCACTCCTGGGTGTTTATCCCAGAGACATGGAAACTTCTCTTCACAGCAGCTGTATTTGTAATAGCTATCACACTGGAAACAACCCAGGTGTCCTTCAGTGGATGAATGGTTAAATGATGGTACATCCATACCATGGAATACTATTCAGCAATAAAAAGGAACAGACAGTACATGCAACCTAGATGAATCTCCAGAGAATTATGCTGAGTGAAGAAAGCCAACGCCAAAAGGTTACATACCACGATTAAATTTACATAACATTCTTGAAGTGAGAAAATTATACATGCAGAGATCAGATTAGTGGTTGCCAGAAGTTAATTAAGGGCAGGGGAAAAGGAGATGGGATGAAAGGGCAGTGGGAAAAGGGCAACATGAGGGCTCCTTATGGTGATGGAAATGCTCTGTGTCGTTCATGTCTTGGTCATACTCTGGTACTGTAGTTTTGCAAGATGTTACCCGTGGGGGCAAGTGGGTAAAGGGGTACATGGGGTCTCTGTATTATTTCTTATAACTCCATATTAACCTACAAGTATCTTAAAATGGTTTTTTAAAGGCAATAATTCTGTAACTTCTTAATAAAAGGTTAATGAACATTAAGAATTAAGGTAAGAATTTCAAATATCAACCAGATAGGTATGAAAAAAGGCAACACTAGCCTTGGCCTTTTTTTTTTTTTTTTTTTAAAGAGATAGGGTCTTGGTCCGACGCCCAGGCTGGAGTGTGGTTGTGTGATCATAGCTCACTCACTGCAGCCTCGATCTCCTGGGCTTAAGTGATGCCCCACCTCAACCTTCTAAGTAGCTGGGACTACAGGGATGCACCACCATGCCCAGCTAATTTTTTTGATTTTTACCAGATATAAAGTCTATGTTGTCCAGGCTGGTCTTGAACTCCTGGGCTCAAGCAATCCTCCTGCCTTCGCCTCCCAATATGCTGGGAGTACAGGAATGAGCCATTGCACCTTGCCTAGCCTTGGCCTCTTTCTTTCTTTGAGGCAGTCTCCCTCTGTCCCCCAGGATGAAGAACAGTGGCGTGGTCTTGGCTCACTGCAACCTCCACCTGCCAAATTCAAGATATTCTCCTGCTTCAGCCTCCTGAGTAGCTGGGATTACAGATCCCTGCCACCACACCCAGTTAATTTTTGTATTTTTAGTATAGACAGGGTTTCACCATGTTTGTCAGGCTGATCTCGAACTCCTGACCTCATGATCCACCCATCTTGGCCTCCCAAAGTGCTGGGATTACAGGCATGAGCCACCACACCCGGCCCTGGCCTTTTACTTTGGGTCTTTTTAGTCAGTCCCTTTTTCTGTCTGGTTGTGTCCCAATTCCTTTTTGCCCCCCAGTTGTTCCTTCTGCTTTGGGTAAGAAAAATAATTCATATTTCATGTATTATTTTCAAGTCAGCATGATTTTGAGTTAGGGCCTCTCTTATGGAGTAAGTGCATGGACCTTCTTTTTTTTTTTTTCTTTTCCCCAGAAAGAGTTTCGCTCTTGTCGCCCAGGCTGGAGTGCAATGACACGATCTTGGCTCACTGCAACCTCTGCCTCCCAGGTTGTAGCCATTCTCCTGCCTCAGCCTCCCCAGTAGCTGGGATTACAGGCCTGCGCCACCACACCTGGCTAATTTTTTTTTTTTGTATTTTTAGTAGAGACAGGGTTTCACCATGTTGGCCAGGCTGGGCATGGACTTTTTAATAATGATTAGTAATCTCAGAAAATCTTTCTTCTTACTTTTAGAGGAAGCACTATCTGGAGAAATGAAAATAAGGTCTTGAATTAAAATACCTGATTCGGCAATAAGGGTTAGGCTTATTTAGTTTGAACGTCACTAAACTTGTGTATGTAAAGTACACGGAAAATGGCTGAGAAAAATTCTTCCCTTTCGAACAAAGAAGTCAGCATGGTAAAGACAGATATATTTATTTCATATGACAGCACGTTTCACAGGATATGTACAGAATGTCTGTGTACCACTGACTTTAATACTGTACTTCTATAAAGTTTATCATTATAAATATTGTATGCCACATAAGCAATAAAATTCTTACATATAAATAGCAATCTAATATAGAGAACAGAGTTCACAAAGAGATCTTAGTGTCTAACTTCTGCTCTGCTTTTAACAGAACTAGTAAATATTTAATAATACACAGAATAATGGCTAGTTATTTGCAGCATACCTTTAACTTTCATAACTTTGTGCATTTTCAGCAACTTGCCAAGTGTAATTTCCTGATAAAGGCTGGGCTGCTGATATGTATATTTTAGACAGTAGTTTATATCCAATAGGAAACATTGCTCACAGAACTGCAATTCGCACTAGTGAAGTTTACCTAACAATGAATTATTTTGCTAATGGAGAGCAAATACCATATACACTAGTCACATGGATGTTAAAGCCACAATTTCAACAAGTTAATTCACATTTTGAAGCATACTGCTTATAGTAATACTGCTGTTTAAAAGACACTACTGCTGAAATGATTAGAACCTCCAAAAAGCACAATATAAAACTCACAAGAGTTATTTCTAACAGCAAATCCTGGCTGTTAACAGAGAAGATTACTTCTATAAATATAGTATTTTGATAACATTTGAGCATTTAGAAAAATGCTTTTTTTCCCTAATAGATTTGCTTTATGTCTAAGTGCAGTGCAGTTTGCTGTGCTTTTAACATTTTACATATTCGTAGCCATGAACGCTATTTTTTTATATTCCCTCAATGTACATCTTTAAAGGTTAAGTGTGGACATAGGAATTTAGGTGGACATATACAACTCTTTATATAAAAGGAACGCTAATGTAAGTCTTAATGGGTAAAGATGATTGTAATGGAAACTGACAAAGAAACAACTATTGCTCAAGGAGTTTTCTGATTGGTTTACTTAATGATATCAAAATACTACATTCTGTAAAAATTCTGTGTACTTCATAAAATTAATAAAAGCGGGATCAGTTGCATATTGGCAGTGCAGGAGACAAAATCCACAGCTAATTTGAGGTATAGCCTCTAAAAACTTAAAGCAGCATCACAGATGTGTTATGTAGCCTCGTAAGAGGGGGGAGAACACAGTGGATACATCCCCAATTCAAAGCACTCAGGGGACGGCTGCTTTCCCTGCTAAAAGCAAAGTTCCAGAGCAAAAGCAGCAAAAAGAAAATATGGGAGGGATACAGGCAACGTACATTCAAATGTACGCAGAGAAGAGAGTACGGTTAGCTCTAGTATTTCTCCTTGAACTTGGTGGTATGTGCCTTCCCTGCATATAAGGCCATAGTGCTTTTTTGGGAGCACTAGAATATCCATCCACTTGACAGTGACCACAAAATAGGCTGTTTCCAGCGGCAAGAACCTCCTCCTGGAGAAAAGCATATGAAGGCGCTGGAGTAAAAAGTAACAAGGTTGTGTGTATTTGAAGGTGTTGGGTGTGGAATGGTAGAAAATTCTGATTCTGTGGTGAGATTATTCTAGTTTTGAAAACAAAATTAATGAAAGGTCCAAATTACATTGCAGCCATCTTTTTGGTAATGTGATATTGAGAAAGGGACTCTCTTGGAACTTTTAGGTATAACTTGGTCTGAGTTATATCCTAGAAATTAAACTATGAATTGTGAAAATATATAAATGTATATGGAAGTATATGTGTATGTATTATATATGTACACATACCTATACTTTTTTCCTTTAAAGCAATGCCTTTCAAAACTGTTCACTGTAACCTTGGCAGCTCTTTGGTAAATACTCATAGATACCGATTGTTAACAAGTATGAGAGGGCTGGTGGAAATGTCAGCTGAAAGTTGGGTGGGCTTTTTTGAGATTCTTCAGAAGCCTGACCGAAAAGTTTCTGAATAAGGACTGTTTTCTAAAGTAGTTTTAAGCACTTTTTATGGCTACTACTGTCTCCTATTCATCCAAAGAGAAATACATCAAAACTCCAGTTAACAATGAGAAGGGTTTTTCCTTATTTCCAATATACACATATTCCAACTCTGTACACATCAAATAGTGGTGTTTTGTGAAGATATCAGTGCACTTACAATGACTTATTGCACATAATGAAATACGAATGCCCAATTCTCTTGGCTCTACCTGCCAAAAGCAAATGCCCACTGTCTTCTGTTGCGTGGCGTTATCTTTCTGTAAAGTCCAGTGTGGGCGAAGCCTTAGAGGCCAAGGTTGTGAAAGGATCTACTGGAGGGCTGGTGCCAGGCAGGAGCAGAGGGACAGGAGGTGGAGGAGGTCTTCTTGATGGCAACACACAGAAAGAGACATTTGTACCTTTATTCCAGTCATCATTCAATGTCAGGTTGGAGCTGGAAAATGAACTTGGCTGATTACCCAGTAAATCTGAACAAGCTGACTTTGACTTCCCTTTCACACCAAAGTCCTCTTCTTCCTCAAAGGTTACCCATCCTTTTGGGTTGCTAATTTTTAATGTAGACTGCCCCTGTAGATCAAAACTTTCCTTAAAGCCATCAAGTGAAGAGGAAGCCTTGCCTTCGTTATGACTGAGAGGCTGCAGAGAAGGGAAAGGATTGATAGTAACGGGCTCTTCTTTGGAGAACCATGAAGTTGCCTCTGATTCTTGAGACTCGGCTTTAAATGGGTTTCCAGGAGCAGCAGTCCTGTCACTGAAAGGATTTGTCCTGGTCAAGCCGGTAATAAATGGGTTTGGAGAACTTCGCACATTTTCCTGGGACTGACTCCGAGCTGGAATTGGAGGCATTGTTGGCATGCAACTTACAGAACTCAAAGTATTAACGTTACTTTGCGTTACAGAAGGCAACTGAATCAACCTCTTTGGGTCTGGGGTTGGAACAGGTGACGTTTGAACAGATAGCTGAGCCTTTGATACAGCAAGCAGATTAAATGACAGATCTTCAAATGGGTCAATCTTTAACGGTGATTCTCGTTTGACACCAGAGATTCCATTTGTTTTTACCTGCGAAAGAAAGGGAGCACTGAAAAATCAGTTTATATTTACTTTTAATACCCCCCATTCTTCCTGTCTCAATTATTCTTCCCTTTTTAGGGGCAAGCATGTAAATTTAGAAACTAAAAAGTAGCTTTGTGTAGTTTGTTACTCTGGTGGTTTAAATAAGATGAAACAGCTACAATCTTTAAAAACTTCTTCCTAAATAAATCCTTTCTAATTAAATCAATTTTTTAAATCTCTCAAAATCAGAGCTTATTTCATTCATGCAAGTTTTGAAATGGTAAGAAGGAGAATTGTATAGAATTAACAAATTTGTTCATGCCCAGTTCTATCACATTTCAGTATGAACTTAAGAAATCCATACTTATA
This sequence comes from Mandrillus leucophaeus, assembly GCF_000951045.1. Taxonomy (NCBI): domain Eukaryota; kingdom Metazoa; phylum Chordata; class Mammalia; order Primates; family Cercopithecidae; genus Mandrillus; species Mandrillus leucophaeus. Next base: position 480,413 of record NW_012103643.1, on the reverse strand, counting down.
ACTTATGGTGAATCTATATAAATAAATTTCCAACACCCATCTATGATGATGATGATGTGGTTTCATTGTTCTTTTAAGTATGTTTTCATTTAGAATTAATGTTACTATGGAAATTCTATTTTACAGATAAAATAAATTCTATTAGCATATTTTATTCTTAAGATGAAGACTCCATCTTTCCCTCTCCCTCTTCTAGTTGGAAAAATAAATTTTGAGAGTTCTTTGCTTTTTTTTTTTTTTTTTGGAGACCGAATCTTGTGTTGTCACCCAGGCTGGAGTGCAATGGCACGATTTTGGCTCACTGCAACTTCCACCTCCCAGGTTCAAGTTATTCTTGTGCCTCAGCCTCTTGAGTTGCTGGCACTACAGCCGTGTGCCACCATGTCCAGCTAATTTTTTGTATTTTAGTAGAGATGGGGTTTCACCATGTTGCCCAGGCTGGTCTCAAACTCCTGAGCGCAGACAATCTGCCTGCCTCAGCCTCCCAAAGTGTTAGGGTTACAGGCGTGAGCCACCACGCCCGGCACAGCTGACTTTTAATGCAAGCTCTCCTTTGTTGAATAAACTGAGTAATGTGAGGCTGGGAGAGGTGGCTCACGCCTGATTAATCCCTGCACTTTGTGAGGCTGCGGCGGGTGGATCACCTGAGGTCAGGAATTCCAGACCAGGCTGGCCAACATGATGAAACCCCGTCTCTACTAAAAATACAAAAAATTAGCCGGGCATGGTGGTGCACGCCTACAATCCCAGCTACTCAGAAGGCTGAGGCAGGAGAATCGGAGAACCGCTTGAACCGGGGAGGCAGAGGTTGCAGTGAGCTGAGATCGCGCCACTGTACTCCAGCTTGGGCAAGAGCAAAAACTCCGTCTTAAAAAACAAAAAACAAAAACTGAGTAATGTGGCAACTTTCCGTAAAAAAACTGACCTTCCTGTCTTGTAAAAATGTTCCAAAACAGATACACTATTAGTAATCAAATGCAACCATTGCTTAAAACCAGAGGGAAAAAAGTCCCATTTTCTATTTGGTTTATGAAATCTACAACCACAATGAAGATGTGCCTAGAGTGGAGCCTGGTCCCTTCTATGTGACAGAGTTGGCTGTGAACTGTCATCAGTAGGAAGAGTGCTTGGAATTCCTTCACTCTTGCCCTAAATCCCTTGGTCCCTACTCCATAAAGAAGCTGGTTGGAGTGGAGCACAGCCAAGGGACTGAGCAAAGCCAACTGATCAGATGAAGGAAAAGAACTACGATTCTGGCCTCATGGGCAAATTAGCTTATCAGGCATTCATTATTAATTTTGAAAAAAATGTATATAATTCTTAAAACTAGAGTAGATGACTTGGACACTTATACTAACTTAAGAAAACTTCAGGGTTGGATAGGACGGCCCCAAAAAGAAAATTCAGTTCAAGACTGGCAATGTAATAAAATGAGCACTGCCCAACAGGAATTTGGATAGTTGTTAAAGCAAAATAACTATACTTTCATGAAATATATTGGAAAAAAACAGCAGCAGTCTCAATAAAATGTAACTGCATATTATGAAACAGTTACTGCTTAAGAATAAGGAAGGATGTTCACTTGTAAGAGGAAATGGTGTGGATGACTTAAGTGAATAACTTTCAAGTATCTGTTTTATTCAACTATCCTAGAATATGCTTTATAATTGGTTGAAAAAGTATACTTTTCTTCAAACTTAGTGTGATAAATTTGTACAAAATTAAAGAGAAAACATGTCACAGACTTTAAACTGTATTCTAAATGTCTTAGGTAAGTAGATCTATATGTGGAAATGTACTTACAAGGAAATTTATATAGCTATTATAAAATTAACTCTGTATTACCAAAAATCTCTGGACTATTTATAGTTAATATAAAATGGAAATATTTGAGTCTGAGACAAAATTCTCCTATGGCAGATAGAACCGTCTGCAACACAGACATTAGAGGAGAGGAGAATTTCGTGCTCTGCCAGCTTAGAATAGAAGTCACCTGCTGCATAAGTGCTGCACATTTGAATCTTTATTTTCATATATAGGAAAATTTTTATTTCAAAATATGTTAATTTGATAGAATCAGGATCATTTTTCCCAGACTTGAAATTACAATGACAACCACATCACTATTCATCACATTAGAATTAATTTGTAATCTAAGCAGGATTTGTGATGACAATATTAAAACTGGTGCTATTTTTACAGAGAAAGGTGTTGGAAGGCCCTTTAAATAATCCTGTTATACTGCTAACTTTTGTCTTTCTAAACCATCAGTTCTTCCTTACCAATAACAATCTTGCTACTAAAACTATTTGAAAAAATATTTCCCCCAAATATTTTTTCCTAAAAAACATACTGAATTTTGTGTTTATGTAATTACATAAATGCCATTGTTAAAACCAAGAACCAATCTGCTTTTGCCAAAAAGGCCTTCATATACCTAAATCTTACTTTCTTGAAGTTACACTTTTTAGTTTTGTTAATTTTTATTTAAAAATGAAGCAAAAAGTGGTAAAGCATTAGCAAGAACAACAACATGGTTCCTAAAATCCAAAATACTAAGAAGAAGAAAAAGCAGGTTTTATGGTATGATAGAATTTATTAATGGAGACAGGTGGTTTTAAAAATGGGTGAAACTTTAGATGTATGAAGAAGAGATTCATACATCTAATGTATTGAGATGGATGAAAACACATGTAAGATTGATAAATTGTCAGATACCTGTTACCCTGATGGTTGCTCCTGCTTTGAGAAAGGAAACAGACATCAAAGGAAAGAGTTAGGAGGATAATCCGAGATCAACCAGCAACCCTAACAATTCAGTCAATAAAATACTTTCTAAGTTACATACAGAATCCAAAAGCAGCAATATTTGCAGGTTGTAACATAAATTCAAAAGACAATTCCAATTCCTTTTGTAATTTTGTTGAATTAGGGTCCAGACTTTAGTTTTGTCTGAGGTTGATTACTAACCAGTTCAGTTTTGTTATTCCAAAAATAATACTCCAAATGATTTCAGAGTTCTACAATATTTTAAGCAACCTGTTATGGACTGAGTATTTGTGTGCTCTCCCCTCCCAAATGCGTGTGTTGGTTCCATAAGCCCCAGTGTGATTGTATTTGGAGGTGGGGCCATTGGGAGGTAATTAGAGTTAGATGAGGTCATGAAGGTGGGACCCCATGATGGGATTAGTGTCCTTATGAGAAGAGACACCAGACAGCTTGTGCAAGTGTGTGTGCCTGCTCTCATTCCAGGCACCACATGCAATGAGACGGCGTGAACACACAGTGAGAAGGTGGCTGTCAGCACGCTACAAAGAGCGCCCTCACCAGAACTCAACCATGCTGGCACCCTGATCTCGGACTTCCAGCCTCCAAAACTGTGAGAAAATAAATTTCTGTTGTGTAAGCCACCCAGTCTATGGTACTTCTTATGTCAACCCAAGCAGACTAAAACACAGCCTTAGGATAGCCTAGGGATGTCATTATTAGAGAAAACGGCAATGTAATGGTACAAAATGATACCATTTTTGGTACATACTATTTTGCAAAAAGACCATCCCACTGAAAATTAGTATTCATTTTAACAAAATGGTCAGCATCTAGCTTGTTTTATCTTACTCAAATTTTCTGAAAAATGATACCCTTAATATCATTAATTTAATTCATAACATATTAGTTGAAACATACAAGAAACTTGTACCTTACAAGAAATTTGGAATTTACCTTTGTTTAAAAATGAAATCATAATCCCTCAACAATATACCATTATTTTAAAAAATCTAGTATCCCCAAAAAACAGTTTTGAGGTAAATCTTCTCCAATATCTAAACGTACTACTAAACAGCAAAACTAATTTTGACAATTCAGAGACATCATCCTGAAATATATTAAGTACTTTAGAATTCCCTGCTTAGTAAACGTGAGACTCTTGTTCAACACTCAAGAGTTTTGTGTATCAGCTCTGGCAGTGGATAGGAGATCAGGAATAGGTTTATACTGAGAAGTACAACGTTGCTGTATCCTCCATTAAATGGATCTAGATTGCTGCAATTTTTCTACCAGGTCTCATAGTAACAGTACAGCAGTGAGTTCAGTTCCTTTACTTCCAGTTGCATTTCCTTATTTCTGGCTCTTAGCTGATAAAGATGACTAAGATGCTGGAAGTCAGATAGATAAGTGAGGATTTTTTATACTTTGTAAAGGATGTATGACATGTTATATAATCACTCAAATTAAACGAATCTCTTCCATACAAAATTAAAAAGTCGAAGAATAAATAATAAAAAGTAAAACTGGGTCATGTACGTTATGTTTTAAATACCTTGTAGATTTGGAACAGGATAAGTAAAGACTTGTAAAAATTACAAATGTTCAATTCTAAAACTATTCCATCTCATTACAAAATATCGAATTTGTCATATTTAAATATCTCATCATCAGGTTTGAAAATCTTGTATATTTTTCAACTTACAGCTACTTCCAATAATTTTTAAAAT
>NW_012103643.1:372352-474527 GCF_000951045.1 Mandrillus leucophaeus | reverse complement strand
GGAGGCTGAGGCAGGAGAATCGCTTGAACCCGGGAGGCGGAGGTTGCAGTGAGCCGAGATCACGCCACTTCACTCCAGCCCAGGCAACAGAACGAGACTTTGTCTTAAAAAGGAAACAACAACAACAACAACAACAAACAAACTTATATATATACTTATAACAAAATATAAAAGGGAAATTAAAACTCGTCTTTTACTTCTTATAACAGACAATAATTAAAATAAGTATGTTCAAAGACTAAACCATATGCATCAAAGATAGTATTTTGTGCAACAAATGAGACTTACTTGCGGTTGTGAGGAAGCTTCTGAAGGCAAGCTATGGGATGACCTGCTTCGAGGTGGTGGTTGTGGTGGGGTTTCCAAATTTGGCTGGGGGCCAGACTGAGGCATAGGTGCTGCCATAGGGACAAGAGGCTCCTGCAACCTTTGAGCAGGCGGGGCCAAAGAAGACTGTGGAGGAAAAGCAGCCTGAGGCTTCAGTGGTTCAGGAAGGAAAGTTGAACCTGAAAAACCAGTGGTTGTCAGACGTTAGGTGTATTCTAGAAAACCACATTTTTTTCCTTCTTTGGTGAAATGTTAGGAGAATATTCTAGTTATTTCTTCCCCCAATAAGTAGCCTCATTTCTTGTGGTATAATGAAGGAAGGATATATCTATTTGAATACGTTGTAGAAGGTGGGAGATGACAGAAGGAAAAAGAGAAAAATACATACCAAAACCACTATAGTATTTCTAATATAGTATCTACCTTTCTTTTCTCTCAATTTTTAAAGATTTTTGGTTTTTGAGACAGGGTCTTGTTCTTTTGCCCAGGCTGGAGTGCAGTGGCGTGATCACGGCTTACCACAAGCTCAACCTCCCGGGTTCAAGTGATCCTCCCACCTTAGCCACCCGAGTAGCTGGCACCACAGGCATGTGCCATCACACCTGGCTAATTTTAGAGTTTTTTATTTTTTTACAGACGGGGTCTCACTATGTTGCCCAGGCAGGTCTCAAATTCCTGGGCTCAAGCGATCCTCCTGCCTCAGCCTCCCAAAGAGTATCTACCTTTCGACGTTTCTGATGTTTTGCTTTGGCTTTCAGGAGTCAGTCTTCCAGCAGATGCCCGCGCATGGCTCTGTGGGGCACTGATAACTCCAGCACGAGGAGGAATCGTCTACAGATGGGAAACGTAACACTTGAGACATTTACTTACCTTCCACAGGTAAAATTCTGTGAAAACATTTGCTTTTGCATCTCATTTACTTTCTTCTATGGTATTAGTCCCTATCTTGTCATTTTAAGGGTTCTCTACCTGAATCCACATAGTGAAGAATTTTAAAATCTTCCTGTTTACTTCTGACTGTTTACCATCTGCCAGACATTATGTTAATTAAGCACTGTACAGGCATTTCCATTTCATCCTCGAAATATCCCTCAGAAGTAGGTATCATTTATCATCTCTATTTTAAATTAACATGAAGAAATGTGTACAACTTGCCCAAAGCCACGCAGAAAGCAGAGCCAGGATCCAAACTCAGGTCTGACTAGCTGCGGGGCTAGGGTTCTTAACCATGTGCAATGCTGTCTTCATGGGAAAAACTGGGATGATTTTAAAATACACAAGGAGACAGAGAGACATATACCTGAGCAACAAGGAGACTTTGGGGAAAATACACATCCTGAGATTTGTTGTTGTTTTTTTTTTTGAGATGGAGTCTCACTCTGTGACCAGGCTGGAGTGCAGTGACACAATCTCTGCTCACTGCAACCTCCGCCTCCTAGGTTCTGGTCATTTTCCTGCCTCAGCCTCCTGAGTAGCTGGGACTGCAGGTGCCCACCACCACACCCAGCTATTTTTTGTATTTTTAGTAGAGATGGGGTTTCACCATGTTGGCCAGGATGGTCTCAATCTCCTGACCTCGTGATCCACCTGCCTCAGCCTCCCAAAGTGCTGGGACCACAGGCGTGAGCCACTGTGCCAGGCTGAGATTTGTTTTTTAAGATGTGGGGTCTTGCTATGTTGCTCCAGCTAGACTTGAACTCCTGGGCTCAAGTGATCTTTCCACTGTAGTCTCCTGAGTAGCCAGGACTACAGGTGCATGCCACTGCCACCCAGCCATATATATATTTTTTTAAACACAGAGGTACAACTTTTGAATGACTAACTCAATATTCCGAAATAAATACACTGAACAGACTCATCAGTGAAAAATATTTTTTCTATTTTCATATGTTTGCTGAAGGATCTAAGCTAACAATATTTATTTTAAGCAAAATATGAACTTTTAAACTCAGAAAAATCCTGACTTTCTTTTCCTGTACTTATGGTATTCAACAGAATAAAGAAAGTTCTTCTGCCCAGTGTGGTAATGGAATCAGTGAATGGCAAATTTCCCTTTTTTTGAAAAAGGAGGATAAACATTTGAATATTACACATAAAAAAGAACCTTCAAATTATTAAGTGGACAGCTACAACAGAAAAGACAAAAAACTTCTATGTTCATAGGAAGTAGTTTTTTCAGTTCTCACAATCTTAATAATCTTAATTTCTAGGTATAGTAACAGCTCTCAGTTTCCTACTCTTCAGATATGGGCCTCTCAGTAGTCCCAAGTTCTACTGGACTAGCCTAAGTCACTGCTTACTGGTTTTTATTTGCTCTTTCTCTCTGTTCTTGATTACCTGTTACAGTCCAGAGAAAGTTTTCAAATAATAAAAAACCTACATGTATAAGAGAATATATAAACATACAGAAAAGACACATTCATCAGGTAGAGAAAAATCCTGCAACACCATCAACCCTCCTATTTCTAACACCTTTACGGAATATGATGAATCTGATCAAGAAAAAAACCAAAAAGAGAAAAAAAACCTTTGGAACCAGTTTTACTATACTGTATTTATTTTTTTTCCTGAAATGTAATTAAAATCCTTTTTTTAAAGAAGGATTACTTTATATCTTCATTACTTAGGTAAAATGATAAAAAGCTGCCCAAATTCATCATCTCCTCATATACTGAGACTCTTAAGATATTTACTTAGTGACCATAATTGTTTTAAGTCAATCACTTTTATCCAAATAGTGGCATTGGCTATTTTTGAAGAGTGTGTTAAAATGTTAGAGAGTTGGGCAATCATCAAGTGCGATCCCCTCATTTTAGAGCCGAGGAAACTGAGGCCTTGAAGGTCACATGATTTCTCCAAGGTAACAGAACTGACTAGTAGTAAACAGGACTTAAAGCCCAGACCCCTTGGTTCCAGGCAAGGTCTTACCTACCGGTCTGGCTGTACTGTATCCAGCAGGTCCTGGGCCTGCAAGTCCTCCTTGAGGTGAAGGCTGACTGCGTCCTGGAACAAAGACATCATATATTTAAGTTTAAAACAATAAAAAAGAAACCATGTACTTATATTCCAAGTGTGTATTTCATGGTCCAGTTTTGAGGGTGAATAGCTACATTCAAGTATTTTTACCTATGTTATCTTTCCGTGTTGTTCCAGGGCTTTTGGGTGCTTTGAAGCAAGAAGGGAAAAAAACAATTAGTTGCAAGTTAACAATTAAGCAATATTGCATAACATCAGCTTGCTGTTCTGCTTCATTACCAGCAGAAATGGGGGCTTTGGATAATGATGAAGGGTGTTATCAGTCCTGAATGAAATACTCCAAAAAAGAGAAAAATGACAATATTTAGAGAGACCTTTATGGGAGACAAGTAGTGACTTTAGTTTGATATCTCACTCATGGGGCCACTTTTAGGGTGGCATTCCCCATAGAGCTCTCTTTTGTGAACCCTGAAAACATACAGCCAGCTGTGCGAATGGTCACAAGATGTGGCACTGCTGCCCCTTCGAGTCTGGCAGACAAGTGGCTCCTGAGCAACAGACAGGACTGCATTTGTCAAGTTACACAAGAGGCTCCTAGTAGCACTACTTTAGGGCTTCACACTGTGGATGTCATTGTGGACAAGGTTATCTTATGATGAGATCTTTCGGATTTCTATAACAAAATCCTATCATTAAGACAGAAGACAGGCATATGTCATTACCAAATATCTGCCTTATGGAAGACAGTGTTAAAAATATGTTCAAACTCATAAGAATGGTAGCTTAAGGATAAAATGAAATAAATTACTCTTGGGGCCAAAAGGAGTAGGAGTGACTATCAAGGGCAGCATCTTAGATAAACTCTCTTTCTTGTAAAGAAATTCAAGTACAATTGTTATAAGAAATACATCAGCCTTTTAATAACTAAAATCATAACAAATGGCCACTAGTCTTAAAGGTCTTTTAAACAAATTTGGCTCAGTGCTAATCTATAAAATAGCTATGTTATCTGAAATCAACTACAAAATACTATATTCTTGGATCTGAATTAATAGGGTTTATTATAATCATTAATTTTTAAAACTTCAGATTAGTAAAGTACATTTCTAAATATTTTACTTATTCTGAAAAGAATTTTGAAGACATTCTTAAACAGTAATTTCACAACCTGGACATACATAAACTATATATGAAACAGAGTACAAACAACACTAAGGATCTCAGGGAAATTAAATGGATATCCATTAGAAACTATAGGTGACATAGAATGAAGAGAGGAAAATATACAAGATATACATAAGGAGGGGAAAGAGAAGTTTACAGCTGGACCAAGAAAAGATTTAGTATGCCTGTAAACACTGGGGGGTGGGGCACTGACACTGAGAAATAAAATGAGAGAACTATTTCTATAATGCAAGAGTCTTATTACCTTCCATCTCTCTCCTAGCTACCCCAGGACTGGGAGGGGCTCCAATACCTTTTCAGAGAAAGAACAGAAGCTATATATTGTTCAGGGCCCACATCACAGAATGAAAGGCAGGCACACAAGACAATTTCCATAGTAAACTCACTTTTGCAAAAGGGCTCTTTTATTGCTTTAAATTTCTTCAAAGATATCAATACAAACCAAAGTGACTTCAGATGCTTGGCCCAAACCTGAATCCTCCCTTTACTCCAACAGAAGAGTAGAAACAGGACGACAGTTTTCTTTTTATATATACAATTACTACCAGTAAAGAATTTAAAAATACGTTTGATGAAGCCCTTTGCTTTAAAAATCATCTTACTCCTTATATCCAGAGCAAGTAAAAACTCTGATATTTGATAGTCAAAAGGAAAGAAATCATAAATTTCTATGAGACTACGTAAGTCTTTTGAAGTTAGTTTTTGATGCATTAATATTAAAAACTCTAATGTACTATAATTACGTAAAGGAATTATTGGTTACAGGATGAAAAAACATGTTGCAAACACTGCTTACAAAAGAATTATGAAGGGGAGCAATTTTTAAAATTAAGACAGATTTCACTGTAATCCACTGGTTTGCTAATATAACTTACGACAGATCCATTTTAAATTTATTTTTTTACAGGATGTTTTCCTAATTAAAGCAGAATATAAGCAAAAATTATCATGGAAATGTAAAAAAAAGCAGGAGCTTGAAAAGGGAAAAATTAAATGTTTTCTGTAGGTCAATGGAAAAATGATCACCTAGCTGTATTTGGCAGAAGCTGTAATGCTGAAATAATTAAGCTATTCTTATCACACGCAGTCATTAAGATCTACACACAGGCAAAGTCGGTCTGTAGGAAGACCTGAATTGCTCAGTCATGTCACTAGGCAAGCTACAATAGAAACAGACCAGCTACACATGCACAGTGAGCCTTGGCAACATCGGATTTGTAAAAATTCTTTTGAGGAATTGTGAAAACTCACCTCATCTTTTCTTGAGAATTAGAATAAATAAACTTGTCAAATGTATAACTCCAACTGAGCTCTGTGAATTTTCACCTAAACCAAATAAACTATACTTCAAACAGAAAATGACCCATTGTGAATAAAAATTTCCTTATGAAGAAATGAAAAGAAAATCATACAGTTCTTTGCTAATCCACAAGCTTTTCCACTAGAAAATAAATGTATCACTAATCAAATACTTGGGAAATGTTCTGTATTTACTGTACCTGAGTGACTTTTAAAATTAATATAACTTTTAGGTATTAAATCTTTGTAAATGAATCAACCACATTTATTTAAAAAAAAATTATTAGGCCTGATGAACAATCCCAGCCTATCTGGGAAATGAAAGCCTTTATTAGTTTTATTTGTGGATTAGTTTTAGACTGGAATGTCATTCATTTTGACTTTTATCAAACAAACCTAAAATGTCTTTCAGTGGTAGGGATCAAGCTCCAAAACATTAATGAACCACGATTCACACATGCTAACAAATGTAAATGGTTACCTCCAAATTCCTTTCTAGCGGGTGCAGGACTCCTGGCCCCTTATAGTTCATAAGAAAATAGGCAGTAGAAAGGAAATGACATTAAATACATAAGTGAGATGTCAAAGATTGCTATAGTATCCGTGATGTCAAGTATCATGCAGGAATTACATATTATCTAGGTACTACAAAAACCATTATTCAATGCATATGCTTATAATTGAAGTAACAGCATTATATTTAATTTAAAAGAACATTAAACAAATATATACAATTGTACATTAATACGTATGCTCCCCAGTTTTAATTATACATTTTACAGAAATTAGCATATTTTAATGATTTCATGCTTATAAATCATCCAGAAATGAGGATTTTGAAAAAAATTAAGCCTAAATTTACCTAAGAACAGTTTACATGCATAACTAGATCACATTAGCAAAAACAAAATAAACCTCTCTGGCTGGCTGGTGAGAAGACAGCTAAAGGCAGCTGTGAAAACACCTTAGAGGAATCTACTTTGCAAACACTCTACCGTGTCTGTTGCGACTACGATGTTCTTTAGAGAAAAGCTAACAAATAGCAACAATGATAGAAAAAAAATCCCAGTAAAATCCAGAAGCTAGAGATTGGAAAACATGCAAAACATTTTAAAACAGAGTGAGGAATTTTACATCTAGCAGAAATGGAAATAAAAGGTTTTCACCTGAAGGCGGAGGAGGTCTCTGTGGGGGAGCCGGGCGTGTGGGAGGGGCAACAGGGCGGGGCGGTGGCGGCCGCTTGGGCTCCAAGGGTTGGGCGGGGTCCTTCTGTGGCAGCGGCATTGCTGGCTGCGCGTCAATAGGTGAACCTAAAAAGCACAAAGGAGGTAAGAAGATCAGGTTCCAAGTAGCTGTTGATAGAAGGGAATATATATATGTGTAATGTTCTATCAAATGTGCACAATGGTGTAAAAAAAGGGCATGTATTTTCAGTATGAATAACAAAAGCAGTCTACCATTAAACTGCCCTCTGGTACCATGGCAGCAATAATGCTACCTCTGTGCTGACGTCTTCCCTAGGCCTCAGGTGCTGAAAGCTAATCTACTAAGTGGCCCTGATATGGCACAAACTATTGTTTGAGTTAAGTCATTCTGCAGTCTGGCCAGGAGAGAGAAGAAAAAGCCCAAATAGTTATGGGTTCATACCATAGAAAATCGTCAGTTGTAAGACACAGACAAACCAAACCACATAGAAAAAAGATTAAGAACAATTTTCATCTAGTGACAGTTATAACAAATTTCCTTTCCATTGAGAGCTAATCATCTACAAGTTTTCCTCTTCTGTACCGGAGAAAACAGGGTGCACTTTAGCACCGAGGTATAAAACTTAAACGATGACTCTCCAACATCAAGCACATTGGCTACAGGAAGCCATACCGAACTTTCAAATAAAATGCATACTCTGTGCGCTGGGAGGCCCAGGAGTTCTTGACGGTGCTCGGCTTGGTCTGATGGGAAGGGAAGGTACAGGACCCTCTGATATGGTAGGTGACTGGCAGGGACTAGTTCGGGGTGAAGAGCTGGGGGAAGTACCAAGGCCGGAACTTGAAGATGGCTGGAGATGCTGAGGAAGAAGTTCCTCCACTTCGGCACTATAGTCATCAACATCACCTAAGGAAAAGCAGGCTTGATCAGAGATAACTCCATTTTAATTTGCTCAGAGATTTTTTTTCACCTTAGGTTTTAAAGAGTTAAAATACACAAAACAAATATGAACATTATGACATTGCAAACACACATGGATTAAGCGCGAAGGCGTGTATAAAACCAGAATTAGTAGAAATGCTGTTTCAGAAGATGTGAAGATATCTATTGTCTCTAAGCAATAAGATGCCAGGTGACCAACCACTTGGAGCTGGGGTGACCCAATGGGCTATCAATATGCCCCAGAGCAGCTTCTCCAGTACAAGCCAACTCAAGTTTCCTGCTCTCCTTCCAAACCTGTCTACTGTGCTCTATGGAACTGCCCCACTCCCTTGCCCAACCCAGGTCCAGCCTTAGAGTCAACAAGCTCTCAGGAGCCACACAGCCTTCCCCCAGAAGGCTCCTCCCTGCCACCCTCACCCCACAAAGACCCTCTTTGCTTTAAGCAAACACTAGTTCTCCCCCAGGGTCTCCTCATCTCCACTTACTTCTGGGTAGGAAAGTGGGGTCAAGGTAACCCTTGCAACCTAACTGCCATTCCAGAACATTAGTCTTCCAACCCTGAACAAAAAGTCCTACTGCTCCGAGGCTACGCCATCAGGAATTCATGTAACACCCTCTACCCCCACTTGCTATAGTCATCTCCAACGTCCATTCTTCCATTTCCTGAACCCACTCATTGAGGACTAAGCAGAGAGCAAGACTGTAAGTCAAGTCCCGCACCATCTTTCTGTGTGGCATCAAAGTCCATGTGGACAACTCATTCAATAACAAAATGCCTTGGTCCTATCCTTACTGACATTCACCTCCACTCCTAACCCACACCCCTCAGAACTGCACTCCTCTGAAATAATAAACTCAAAAGCTTCATTCTGACTTTGGCCTCCCAGCTTTTCAGTTCTCTCCCTTGGCTACTCTTTCTTCTTTTGATTTCTTCAGAAGCCAGGGCTTGATCCCTCTAACTCTGACCTCCATCGGATTCTGCTTTCTTCTGTACCTACTTCAGATTCTATGGTTTTCCATCTCAAACATTACCCTACTTCGCTCTTCTTCCATTGTACGTGCTTGACATAACCCCATCCCTGCACTGATTCCCCTGTTTAATCTTTCTGTGGTAGCACTTGGACTGCTGACTGTCTCTGCTAAAGAAAACCACCCAGTCCTGACAATTGCAGTCACATTTGAAATCATGCTTTTCAGTCTCTTCTGGGCTCCTAAAGTGCCTGGCAATTCCATGATTTCCTGGTTTGCTCTTCCCCTCACCCTTTGCTCTTCAGGAGCTTTACTGCAAAACTCCTCAACCCTCCTGAAACCGTGGGCTGTCCCACTCCTGCAGATAACTTCAACACATCACAGAGAAGAGAGAAGTCTTAAGATGGGAGCCCCTGCTTCAACAGCCTGCCCCCAAGCTGCAGTCTCATTACATGGTTGTCACTTGGGTATTTGAGGATGGAACAAATGGACCCCACCCAGCCTAGTTTTCTCAGTGACACTGCTCTACTATTCTGCTGTGCCCTTCCCTCAAACCATCAGCCCTTTCTCCTCTACTTTTCCATTAGCACTGTGCATTCTCAAGCCTCTTCCATCCAAAAACACCACCCTAGGACCTCTAATCTTCCTAGAGCAATTGCCCTCTTCTCTTTTCCCCCAAACCTCCTTAGAAGAATTGTCTACAGACCCTTTTCTCCACTTCTTTACCTTCCATCCATACCAATTTACCACCATCTGGCTTACCACTCCTGGGATCATTCTCATGAAATGTCAATAACAGCTTCCCTTCCTGTTATTAAATCAGAAGGACACGTTTCCGTCCTCATTTCTTCTCATCTTTCTGTGGCACAAGACACCAGTGACTACTCCCCTTCCATGCTCTACTTTCTTTCCTTGATTTTTAAGCCATGAATTTCTCTTGGCTCTTTGAGATTTCTAAACAATTGACATTGTTTCTTCTCATTTTCCTTTCATGGGCAGCCTTCTTCTGTCTATATTTAAACTCTATTTCCACATACTCAATCCCAGGACTATATTTCTCAATATTCAATTTATTCTGTCTCGTTATAATCCTGTTGGCCAAAGTTATATTAATAAATGCCCATCACTTTGCAGGCCATTAGAGCTTCCTTGACTCCAGAGCTCTCTCCTGAGCACCAGACTCATGTTTGATTGACTCCATGAACATCTCAAATTCAACATATCCAAAACAAAATTCATCTTCCATCCTGTACCTACTTCTCTCTCTGCATTTATTTTCTTCATTTACTCCCTCACAAACACCCCTGCATAATCCATGTGGATCCTCTTTCTCCCGGCTTGGGTTGTGCACATGCTTTCTTCTTGGATCACTCCTCTATAGCGTTAATCCCATTCTCCCCGAGTCTTTGGATTCTCAACTTAAATTTCAATTCCTCTGGGAAACCTTGCCCAACTTCCCAAATCCAGGTTAAGCACCTTTCCGATGAGCTACCACAAAACCATTCATTATCACATTTATTTCACTTTATTATGAGTGCCTGCTTACTTGTATGTAACACCCAATAAGCTATGAGTTCTGGAAAGGCAAGAACCACAGCTGTTGAATCTCCAGCACCCAGCTGTATCTGGCATAAAGGCACTACATAAATATGTGTGGACTGAGTAAACAAATGAACAGAGAATGTGAAAATGAGATAACTTTGTAAGACATTCCACTCTTAAATGTGGTACCTAGCTATACAGGGCATTACAATATTATTATAATCTAAGGTATGCATTTTAATGAAAAACTGGCTAGAAGAGCATATTGTGATAGAAAACAAATGCATTTAAAAATTGTCTTCTTTTGATAATGTTGCCATCAAACAAATGCATTTTAAAATCATGTTTAAGGAAATTTTTGGAGTAATTACTTAAACTCATTTCTGTTCTTAGAATACCCTTTTGGAACTTCTACTTTTTTACCTTAACTTTAATTATTGGGACTAAATCATACACCAACAATACTAATTTGGGTTTTTATCCAATAAGAATATAAACTAATATTTGTAAAGGTCTTAATATTTGAATGGAAGAATGGTAAATACATTTAAAGTATACGCAAAATAAACACAATATGATGCGAAATAAATTCGTTGTTTTTGTTTTTGTTTTGAGACAGTCTCACTCTGTTGCCCAGGCTGGAGTGCAGTGGCACAATCTCGGCTCACTGCAACCTCTGCCTCCTGGGTTCATGCAATTCTCCTGCCCCAGCCTCCCAAATAGCTGGGATTACAGGCGTGCACCACCACATCCAGCTAATTTTTGTATTTTTAGTAGAGATGGGGTTTTGCCATGTTGGACAGGCTGGTTTTGAACTCCTGGCCTCAGGCAATCCACCCTCGTCAGCCTCCCAAAGTGCCGTGATTGCTAGCACGAACTGCCGCACCTGGCCAAAATAAATTTTAATTAATAGTGCTATGTACGTCCCAAGAAGAAGAAGAAAGATAAACTTGGAAAATAAGACTTCACAGATGGGAAGAAAACATATCTAGAACTACAAGAAGTAAATGTGTTTAAGAAACAAACCTTCCATATCAAAATCTGCTGCAACCTCTGCATCTTCACCAAGCAGGGTAGAGCTTGTTGACGATGGCAATGCAATGCTAATTTTCTCTAAACTCATTTCTTCTTCCAAATTTTTGATCCAGTCTGGACTTTTTAAAGCAATAGTTATAGTCCGATTCAATAACTAGTGGAGTAAAAGAGATATAAAATAAAGATTAACATGAAAGTTAATTATTTTGGAATAAAGAGGCTGACTTCGTTAAACTATGCAATGGTATAGACAGTTAATTTAGTTAGACAATTCAGCATAGTTCTTTCACATATACTAAATTTTAAACTAGTTTAAAAGTAAACATTTGTTTACTCAGTTCTCCCTTCAAATGCCTGTGGTGATAAAGATCTTTTCTAGGCTGCCCAGAGATGCAAGTTTCCTTTGCTATAACCACTATGCTTTCCTGGCCAGATGTAAATTCACCAACAGCTTTGCCACATAACTTTATACTTTCTTTACTTTGATTCAAGTAATTGTTCCCATGTGAAACAACTACAAAAGAGACAGCAGAAAATCTTTAAAATGCATTTCCTGTTCCTATTCATTTGGTCTTTCTTAACTTGGCATATGGTCCTGAGAGCTGCTATACTGTCAGCTGCTAAGTGCTAACCTATACTTTTAGCATTTCAAATGTCAGAAGAATATTAAAAGAACTGAACACCATTTTAAATCTTCAACAAAAATTAATCATTCCAAAAACACAATGAGTTCTACCTGTGAAACTGGCACTCTACTTTCTCTATAAATTTGGGTGACTTTTAGACTAAAGTATAATCTAAGACAACCAAGACATTATAATCAAGTTATAGCACATCATGTCAATGTATTTTAAAAAAACTCTCAAAAAAACTTGCTGATAACAGCAAGACTCTTTGGTCAAGGATAAACGTGCACTAGAAAGGAGTTCTCATTTAGAACCCATATCCTTGTAACAAACTTGCTTTCTAAATTTAATCTCTCTTCCACATAGTTTCAATTTCCTTTGTTTGAAGAGTTTCTTAATGTGAACAAGATGTGAATATTTTTGGTATTTGCAAATGAACTGTGTAGCTGTGATCAATATGCTGTGCTGACAGTTGGCACCTTTGTGGGTACAGATCTTCCTTGGCTCAAAGTGTTACTGATATTGGAATTCCTTGAAGGCATAATAATGGAGGGGTTGAAAGTTGCTGAACTGAGTGACACAGCTGTGTTTATTAGTAATTTAGCATCCACACTGAACTTTAAAGTCAGAATCCTAAGAATTCATAATCCTTTACTTGCTAAGTAGATATAAGTACTAAAATCAATCCAATTTCAGAACTTAACATGCTTTACAAGTCATATATTACTTTTTAAAGTCAACAAAATTCTTTTATATTCATCAAAAAATACTAACAACCATTCTTAAATACCTATCACCATAATGGTCAATTAAGATATAATTCCTTAGGAATATCCCCTTGATAGAGACCAGGGCCAAATGAAAAGGAAGAAATTTAGAAGGCAAAAAAAAAAAATACTCAAAAAGATACATAGAGGTTCACTGGAATATTGGTTTTACTAATTAAGAATAGGAAATAATCTAGATGTCTATGAATAGGAGTTTGGTTTAATAAATGTATATATTTATTCACATAATGAAATTAATGAAGCCATTAAAAATCACATATTTGTTTAACATGTCCCTGACACAGTCACAAGAGGTAGTAAGAAATAGCTTTATAATATGGTTTCAATTTGTGTTTGCATATACGCATATCCCATTTGTGTTAATGTGTCTGTGTGTATAAAATCCCATTTGTATTTATATACGTATATTTTAACATGAAGATTAAGAGAAATTACTTCAGAATGGTAAGATTATGTGAGTGGTCTTATTTTTAATTCTTTTCCGTATTTCCTGATACATTATTTTACATGAGTATACTAGTATTACATTTAGGAAAACGAAACTCTACAAAACCTATTTTGAAAGCAATACACACAAAGAATTTTTTTTTTTTTTTTGAGACAGTCTCGTTCTGTTGCCCAGGCTGGAGTGCACTGGTGCAATCTCAGCTCACTGCAACCTCCACCATCCAGGTTCAAGTGATTCTCCTGCCTCAGTCTCCCAAGCAGCTGGGATTACAGGCACCCACCACAACGCCTGGCTACTTCTTGTATTTTTAGAAGAGACAGGGTTTTGCCATGTTGGCCAGGCTGGTCTCACACTCCTGAACTCAGGTGATCCGCCTGTCTCCGCCTCCCAAAGTGCTGGGATTACAGGCATGAGCCACCGCGCCCAGCCTAATACACATAAAGAATTTTTTTTCTTCGGCCGGGCGCGGTGGCTCACGCCGGTAATCCCAGCACTTTGGGAGGCCAAGACGGGAGGATCACGAGGTCAGGAGATGGAGATCATCCTGGCTAACACGGTGAAATCCCATCTCTACTAAAAAATACAAAAAATTTGCTGAGCGAGGTGGCGGGCGCCTGTAGTCCCAGCTACTCGGGAGGCTGAGGCAGGAGAATGGCGTGAATCCGGGAGGCGGAGCTTGTAGTGAGCTGAGATGGCGCCACTCCAGTCCAGCCTGGACGACAGAGTGCAACTACATCTCAGAAAAAAAGAATTTTTTTTCTCCAAAGAAGTTGATGTGACAGAAGAGGAAGCTCAGGCCAGTGCTCATGGAGTAGGTCAGTGCTGCAGGAATCAGGCCTAGAGTACAGTCCATCCTGTGCACTGACCATATACTTAGAAATTTAGGATTTGAGTCTAAAAGAGTTCAGAATAAAATGACGGATGCAGCACTTCAGAGAGGTAAAACTGTTCCAGGCCAACAATGTAAGTTTCTGTCATCAATGACTTTTCAAATCACTGGTTAGGAATATTTCCATTCGTTAAAAATTTCTGAAATACTTCAATGGGATGGATTTGTTATCTCTGGAAATTAATTTAGTTATGTTTGAAGAAGATAACTAGGTAAGCCAAGCCAATGAAACAAATTCCTAGGAATAATGAGCACCTCCCTCCCTTGTTTTCTGGTAAATAATGCATTTTCTTCACTTGATAGAATGTTTTTCTACTATACAGATGAGCCAGACTACCCCCAATTAAAATTTTAAAACTTTTTGCATCATAAAATGTAATAAATCAAATTAGGTGCTAAACATGTATCCTTCTTAGTCTACATCAACAGTTAATATCTCTGGGGAGAGACCTAAATAAGCCTAGGCTAGTCAGAAATCCAGTCTAAATAAAAAACATTAAATAACTCCTTGAACGTGCCATAAGGTCTTTTCCGCTCCCATTTAAATAATTTTGCTGCATGTCTATAAAAACATCGTATCATCTTCAGGCATTTAATTTCAGAATGGTTTAGAATCAACAAATGCTACCTTACCTCTTTACCATTTAGGCTCAGAACATTCAAGGCAGAGCTTCCCTCCAAAAATGTAACCCACATTTTATCTTCTACAAATCTTTAAGAAAGAGAAAACCAATAAAAAACCGTAATTAATATCATAGACATAACAAGGTCAGTGACGACTCCCACCATTACCGATTAACAAGGGCCCGCAGAGGCCAGGAAGTAAAAAGTAAAGGAAGGAGTGCAGGTAGGGCTAGTGGTGACCTGGAGAGGGCACTCTTCCCCTAAAAACACTCCAATTTCTTTCAAATACTGTTAATGGAACAGCCACAAGAAATGGGTCTGTGCACCTCCATTTGTGATCACTGCTAATCCAGTCCCATCCAATCCTCTATTTCATTGACAAGGCAAAAAGGGAAAGATGTTAAGTGACTTGTTCAAAGTGACTCTATAAGGAGAATAAGTTATAGGGCTGGGATCCAAGTCTCCTGACCTCACAACCCTGTCCTATGTATTTTCATTGTCTCAGTGACTTCCCTGAAGAAAATTTCCTATGATCAAAAAAGATGAGAGTTGTCAGTGAAAGAAAACAAAACCAGACTGGCCCCAAGAAGCCTTAGGTTGTGCTTCTTGTCTTTCGTCACTGACAAACAATTACTCTTTTGGGACTTCAATGGTCTTTGATAGGATTCCAAGTTTTCACTTTTGAAATAAAACTCTCAAGAGGAAAAAAAATAAATAAAAAGGACAGAACAAGTTCTGAAGAGGGTCACAGGTATGTAATTAAGTTATTATTCAAAAAAGAACAAATTATGTTATCAATCTTATTACAGAAATAATTTGGCAAGTTGAACCACAAGTTCAGAAATCTTTACAGATTTTTCCACAATGAGAGAGGGGAAAACATGTACACACACACAAACACACACACACACACACACACAAAATCACTTTCCCCCTAGCCCCCTGCTTAAACTAGGATTTCAAAGTATGAATTATGAATATTAAGAGGAAAAGGCCAAAAACAAAAGTGTGCACAAGTACTTCACCCTGGTGAAATCAAGGGCCGGGAGGGACTGGAACAGATTTCTACAATCCCGCAAATATGACCCTGGCAACTGATTCAGTTTCTTTGGCATAAAGCTATACTGCAGGATGCTTATTCTTTGAAATACACAGGGAGACCATTCTTACCTAACTACATGAAGGTATCTTTTTCAGATTGTTGACAATGGAGAATATCCCTCCTCCAAAGGTTATAATCACCACGGTAAGCATACATTTATGCCACACCAGTCCTCTAAAACCCCAAACATTATTTTTTCTTTGATAGGTACCAACAC
The DNA here is from genome assembly GCF_000951045.1 of Mandrillus leucophaeus. Taxonomy (NCBI): domain Eukaryota; kingdom Metazoa; phylum Chordata; class Mammalia; order Primates; family Cercopithecidae; genus Mandrillus; species Mandrillus leucophaeus. The sequence continues at coordinate 458,352 of NW_012103643.1, read as the reverse complement.
TTTTGTGGTCCTGGGTTAGGGCTAATATCTTTGTCCTTATTCTCAATCAGCAATGTGCCCCTTACACATTTCTAACTTTAACAAGGGATTCTGGTTCTTGTATCTATTGATTTATGTAAGTTCTTTTGGAAGCTGTATTTTCTTCCTGCTTTCACCCACTACGGTAAAAGCTTCTAGACTTTTCCTTCAATTAATGTAAGCATCTATATGTATTTAAATTTATCCCATACACATTTCCAGGGAACCTCTTATTTAAAAATAAAGGGGTTTACAGAGTTTACTCACTCCTTAATGGCTTAGTCTAGACTAAAAGGTAATAATCAGTTTCTTCTCACTGCTTATAGAGATCCTCTTTGTTGACTTTCAGTGTCTGCTTTTTCTCTTCCAACTTAGTCATCTTGGGGTTTAACAACCAGAATATTCCAGGTTGGAGACACCCCATGGTTTTATAATGTTAGGTTAATGCCTTAGTTTCTTACCAATACTTTTCCTAATGATGACAAACATTTGGGGGAAACTTTCTCACTTCAATTTAACAAGTTCTTTAGAGGTTGGGTTATAAAGACAAGTCCCTTTCCTGTATCAGAATCTTTCATCCCTTACACAGTTTGGATTCTTTGTAGCTCAGTGCAGTATTTCACATTTGCTCAGGAAGACATTTATCTGCTACTTTGCTGCCCACTCATACAGTCTACATGATGCTTCTGGTGGTTTGGCTTTTCTGTACTTGGCAAAGTATACTGTCATCTGTACACTTACAGATTTCACTGTGTACTTTCTAGAACCTTAAGATTTTTAAAATGTTTTGTTTTAATTTGAAAGCTTTGGGATAGATCTTTGTCAAAAGATTTGAGCAAAGTCTAAACACAATTTCTTCTCCATTTGTTCATTTACTCTCTGAAAGGACTTGAGGAGTCTTTGATTTTCACTCTGTAGAAGCCATACCGTCTTAATTCTGTGGATTACGCCCTTTAGGATCTGGGGGTGTCATTACACACATGCTGACCTTCCCTACTAGATTACAAGCAGGAGTTGTATCTTCAATTTCTCCTCTGCTCTTCTACAGCAACTAGTATAGAGATCCGCCCACCAAATATCTATAAAACATACCTAACTAAGCAAATGAATGGTATTTAAAGGGATTTAATGGTACCTCTTTCCCTGAAATTCAAACACATGCACACATGCACATCATTCAGTCTCAAAACTGCTGTATAGTTGGAAGAGAAAGTTTTTAAAACAACAAAAGAGGCATCTGGTTCTGCAAAAGGCAGATGGCTAAGTCAATAAGGGAAACCGAGGAAGGGAATGACTCCTGACTATTCATCACATCTCTGTTTGTTAGAAATTAAACGTACTTAAAATTACTCAAATTTTTTTAACTGAGGCAGGGAGGGAGTCACTGTTACTTCTCCTTAAAACAAACAAACAAAAAAATAGCAATCACAGCTTCATTTTGTTATAGGGTTTTGTTACATGTTCTATTGTGTAGGAATCATGAGAGTTCATATCTGAACTTGCACCTATTTTTGTTTTCAATTGTTCACATAAAGTTTCACTATTTAGCTGGATGTGGGGGCTCATGCCTGTAGTCCCAGCACTTTGTGGGGCTGAGCTGGGCAGATCGCTTATGGCCAGGGGTTTGAGACCAGCCTGGGCATCATGGTGAAACCCTGCCTCTACAAAAAAAAAAAACAAAACGAACAAACAAAAACTACAAAACTTAGCCAGGCATGGGGGTGTGCACTTGTAGACTCAGCTATTTGGGAGGCTGAGGTGGGAGAATTGCTTGAGCCCATGTGGTTGGCGCTACAGTGAGACATGAACACACGACTGCATTCCAGCCTGGGCGACTGGGTGAGACCCTGTCTTAAAAAAAAGGTTTCATGGCCGGGTAAGGTGGCTCACACCTGTAATCCCAGCACTTTAGGAGGCCGAGGTGGGTGGATCACGAGGTCAGGAGATCGAGACCATCCTGGCTAACATGGTGAAACCCCATCTCTACTAAAAAATACAAAAAATTAGCTAGGCGTGGTGGCAGGTGCCTGTAGTCCCAGCTACTTGGGAGGCTGAGGCAGGAGAATGGTGTGAATCTGGGAGGCGGAGCTTGCAGCGAGCAGAGATTGCGCCATTGCACTTCAACCTAGGTGACAGAGCCAGACTTCGTCTCAAAAAAAAAAAGTTTTGCTATTCATTTGAGCTTTCTAAGTAGAGAATTCAGTTATAAAACCTATAGAATAATATCCACAGTAAGGTTTTTCTTTAGTTTGGAAATAAAAATACCATATACTAAACACTAAATAAGGTGATATCTTTCTTTTTAAAAATTCTCTCCTTCCCCAAATAAGGTGATTTCTATATAGAAATAATTGTTTATGAATCACGAGCTACTTTTGCATAATAAACATCTTACCTTATAAGTATAACTTCACCAAAACTTGCAAACTGCTGCAGAAGCTCATCAATCAAGGCATCATCAAAAAAATTATTTTCTGGTAAAGAACTTTTGATTGAGACCAATACCGTACCATCTGGTGGACCCTGAACTGCAATTACTTCTTTATAAATGTTTTGCCTCTCTTCAGCTTCAACTTCAAATATATCTATATCAATCAGGGCAACGACAGGCCTTAAGGCATAAAGAAAGATAGATGTATTAGAAATGTTTTTAAAAGGGTGTATTTCAAACAAATTTCAAACACCATTAGAAAAACTGAGACTGCTTAAACCTATGGTCAGAAGTCTTCAGCTCAGCTCTTCCATAGTGCAGCAAAGTGCCTGGAGTCCACGTGTACAGGATTTTGCTTCCATCTTGAAAACTAGCATTTAGAAGATCTAGATCTTCAGCTGCAGTCAGAAGAAAAGAAAACAAGAGAAGCTGTATGAGCAGGACAGATTGTGTAGAGCAAAGAGGCATTCTCCTTCCTTTCGTGAGCTTCAGTGGTTTGAGGCTGGAATGCCAGAAACACCTGGTAATAGGCAGGCAGTCTAAACACCTTTAAATTCGAAAGGCTTTTGGTAAAGTTATCTTTTTATTCTTTATTTAGTAAAAATTAAGATATGGCTTTACTTCTGAGATTACTTAAAGGACTGTGACTAAACGGTGTTTCATAAACAATTCAAGAGACAAGTAGCAGTTCAAAACATATGCAAACCACTAAAGTTAGTTTAGTTAAAAACCTAAATTAGCTTCAATTAAAAATTTCACAAAAATATTTCCTTGCTTCTCTTTACATGAAATTATATGAAAATAGGCTGAAAAATTAAATAAGTTATTATAAACAGATTTGAGAATATTTTTAAAAATCTGACATATTTAATTTATTTATTCTATTCTAGATAATGTTTCTTGAAAAACAATATTCTCCTCATTTGATATTATGTCATTCCCTGCTTCCTCATAAGTTTACATTAAATAAAGAAGTCCATTTCCCAACCTGATCTATCAAAAGGCCATTTCCTCCTTCTCCAAAGGACACGGTCTGTCCATGCAGGGGTGCGGCACTTTTCACTGGTGTCATAGTCGTCAGAAAACAAGTCATACTTATATGTCGGAGCAAAGGTTACCTTTCCTTCTAAAAATCCTCTAAAAATCTAAAATAAACATATACAAAATAAGTCATTCCCAAATAGCAACAAGTTCTGTTTTCATTCAGGCAGCCATCCATTAAATGTCTACTATATGCTGGATCTTCTCAGAAGAAATCTGTACGCGTCTGACGAACACTTCTAGCTGAATGGAACAAAGCTTAGAAAAATAACCTGAGACAGAGCCTTTTTCATACTGATAGGGATAGGAGGCAGGGAAATTCTGGGCAGAAGTGGGTGTGTCCCCAGCAAGGGCTCCACCCTCAAGCCAAAAAGCCTGTTACCAGAGCCCCACGTGAGAACTTATATCCCTGTTTTCCCGCTCAAATGTTGCTTTTTTCAAAACCGCCCATGGCCTGCCTTGCCCCCAATCCTGTGCCCATAAAAACCCCAGGCTCAGCTGGCAGAGAGAAGCAGCTGGACATCAGAGAGAAGCAGCTTGTCTTCAAAGGGACAGCTTGGCAGTGTAGTTTTGGAGAGGAGTCTGGCCATGTGATGGCTGAACTTCAGGGGAAGATTATTTATTGCTTTGTCCCCTTTTCAGCTCCCCTTCCTACCAAGAGCCATTTTCATTGGCAATAAAATCCTCCACATTTACCATCTTCAATTTGTTCATGCAACCTCATTCCTCCTGGACACCACACAAGAACTCGGGTGCCATGAGTGTGGGTGCATAAGGCTGTCGCACTGACCCTCCACTAAGCTGTTAACACTTAAGCCATCTGCAGGCGGCAAAGCTAAAATGGCACTGTAACACTTCCTCTGGGGCTTCAGCAGTTGCAGGCACCCTCCCCTAGATGCTGCCTCGGAGCTGGTACAGAGTTCGTTCTTGCTGGTGCCCAAAAGTGCTCACCCCACCTCCTGCACTCACTCACCAGAACTCCCCCTCCCACAGGGGTGGAGCACAGCGGGTCAAGTGAACGGAGTTCGTCCCGTCAGTGCCCATGCACTCCAGTTCCCATTTGCGAAGGGGTCAGGGAAATATCCTGCTTCAATACCACTTGTTTGACATTTGATTAAACTAACTACATGAATAAGGGAATTCTGCCCAATCTTTGAGCTATATGAGACATTTGGAACTGTAAATGGGATTTTGGAAATATCTAGCCTGATATCTTATTCTCAAATGAGGTGCTGAGGCCTGAAAAGGTAACATGGTGCCCAAAGTGTTAGAATTCAAGTCTAGGGATCACCAGGCACCATACCAGATGGCCACTGATCCTTTTACCTAAAACATATATATATATTTAATAAATTCTTCCCAAATTTTGTGGTCATGAGCTTTAAGAAGTGTTTCAAAAGTCAGATGACATAAACAAAAGAAAAGTCAATAACCACAAGACTTAACCCCCCCAAAAAAAAACAGCCCTAAAGACTAAGATTCTAAACTATTACCAAGAAAAAAAAAGTTTATCCTTCTATTTGAAAGTGAATCTTATAGATACATACTATATTTTTCTTTATGGGAATTATTATAGGTTTTCTCTTTCCTATTTTTATTACTTTTAAGCGAGGACACCAACCCTCATATTGTCTTATGCCCAATTTCTGCCTCCAAAGAAAGCAGCAAAAACTAAAAGGCAGAAATGGAAGCCACAGGCAGACAGCCTGGCACCGCACGCCCTGGGCCTGGTAGTTAAAAATCAACCCCTGACCTAACTGCTTGTGTTATCTATAGATTTCAGGCATTGTATGGAAAAGCATCATGAAAATCCCTGTCTTGTTCTGTTCTGTTCATCAGTGCATGCAGCCCCCAGTCACATACCCCCTGCTTGCTCAATCAATCATGACCCTATCACGCAGACCCCCTTGGAGTTGTAAGCCCTTAAAAGGGACAGGAATTGCTCACTCGGGGAGCTCGGTTTTTGGAGACGTGAGTCCGCTGATGCTCCCAGCTGAATAAAGCCCTTTCCTTCTACAACTCGGTGTCTGAGGGGTTCTTGTCTAAGGCTCGTGCTGCTACATTTCTTGGTTCCCTGACCAGGAAGCAAGGTGATTAACAGACCAGGAAGCGAGGTGATTAACAGACCCTGGAGGCAGCCCCTTAGGCGGCTTAGGCCTGCCCTGTGGAGCATCCCTGGGGGGGATTCTGGTCAGCCTGAGCAACGCAGATCCTGAGAGCACTACTGGGTAGGTAACTGCCCCAGTGGAACGCCTCACCAGGGCAGCGCGTGGCAGGTCCCCGTGAGTTCAAGGAAAAACTTAGGTTGGCCCCAGCCCTAGGACTACCAGATTTGACAAAGCCCTTTACACTCTATGTGTCAGACAGATAAAAAATGGTAGTTGGAGTTTTAACCCAGATTGTGTGGCTCTGGCCAAGGCCAGTGGCCTATCTTTCAAAACTAGATGGGGTTTCCAAAGGCTGGCCCCCATGTCTAAGGGCCCTGGCGGCAACGGCCCAGTAAGCACAAGAAGCAGATAAACTAACCCTTAGGCAAAACCTGAATATAAAGGCCTCCCTCCCATGCTGTGGTAACTTGATGAATACCAAAGGACATCACTGGCTAACAAATGCTAGATTAACCAAGTACCAAAGCTTGCTATGTGAAAATCCACGCATAACCACTGAAGACTGTAACACCCTAAATTCCACCACCCTGCTCCCAGTATCAGAGAGCCCAGTCAAGCATAACTGTGTAGAAGTGTTGGACTCAGTTTATTCTAGCAGACTTGACCTTTGGGACCAGCCATGGGCATCAGTAGACTGGGAGTTATACATGGATGGGAACAGCCTCATCAACCCAAGGAGAAAGATGTGCAGGATATGCGGTGGTAACTTTGAATGCTGTCACTGAAGCCAAACCATAGACACAGGACACTTCAGTCCAGAAGGCTGAGCTCATTGCTTTAGCTCGGGCTCTACAACTCAGTGAAGGTAAGACTATTAACATCTACACTGACTCTCGATACGCCTTTCTAACCGTCCAAGTGCATGGAGCATTATATAAGGAAAGGGGCCTGTTAAACTCTGGGGGAAAGGACATAAAATATCAATAAGAAATTCTACAATTATTAGAGACAGTGTGGAAACCTCAGAAGGTGGCAGTCATGCACTGCAGGGGACACCAGTAAGCCTCCACCTCAGTGGCCTTAGGAAACTCCCAAGCTGACTCAAAAACTCGAAAAGCAGCATCTACCCCTTACTGCGCATCAGTAGCAGCCCCCTTACTCCCTCAAACACCTGACCTGGTACCTACCTATTCTAAGGAAGAAAAAGACTTTTTCCACACAGAAGTGGGGCAAGTAATAAAAGAAGGATAGATCAGATTGCCAGATGGGAAGGTAGCTGTACCATAGCTGCTGACAGCCACAGTTGTACTGGTTGTGCATGAAACCACTCATCTAGGTCAAGACTCACTTGAAAAGTTGTTAGGCTGGTACTTCTACATCTCACACTTGCCAGCCCTTGCCAAAGCAGTAGCACAACGGCGCGTTACTTGCCGACAGCACAATGCGAGGCAAGGCCCCACTGTTCCACCCAGCATACAAGCTTATGGAGCGGCTCCTTTTGAGGATCTTCAGGTGGATTTCACAGAAATGCCGAAACGTGGAGGTAACAAGTATTTGCCGGTTCTTGTGTGTACTTACTCTGGGTGGGTGCAGGCTTATCCAACACAAACTGAAAAGGCCTACGAAGTAACCCGTGTGCTTCTCTGAGATCTTATTCCTAGGTTTGGACTGCCCTTACAAATCAGCTCACATAACGGGCCAGCGTTTGTGGCTGACTTGGTACAGAAGACAGCAAAGGTATTAGGAATCACTTGGAAGCTACATGCCGCCTACTGACTTCCGAGTTCCGGAAAGGTGGAGCGAATGAATCAGACTATCAAAAATAGTTTAGGGAAAGTATGTCAGGAAACAGGATTAAAATGGATACAGGCCCTTCCTATGGTATTGTTTAAAATCAGATGCACCCCTTCTAAGAAAACAGGATACTCCCCTTATGAAATACTGTATTGGCCGGGCATGGTGGCTCACGCCTGTAATCCCAGCACTTTGGGAGGCCGAGGCAGGCCGATCACGAGGTCAGGAGATTGAGACCATCCTGGCTAATATGGTAAAACCCCATCTCTACAAAAAAAAAAAAAATACAAAAAGTTAGCTGGGCGTGGTGACGGGCGCCTGTAGTCCCAGCTACTTGGGAGGCTGAGGCAGGAGAATGGCGTGAACCTGGGGGGGCAGAACTTGCAGTGAGCCGAGATCGTGCCACTGCACTCCAGCCTGGGCGACAGAGCAAGACTCTGCCTCAAAAAAAAAAAAAAAAGAAATACTGTATCATAGGCCTCCTCCTATACTAGGGGGACTTCCAGGCACTCCCCGAGAGTTTGGTGAAATTGAGTTACAGTGACAGCTACAGGCTTTGGGAAAAATTACACAAACAATCTCAACTTGGGTAAATGAGAGGTGTTCCGTCAGCTTATTCTCCTCAGCTCACCCTTTCTCTCCAGGTGATTGCATGTGGATCAAGGACTGGAACGTAGCCCCTTTGTGGCCACGGTGGAAAAGACCTCACGCCGTCATCCTGACCACCCCCACGGCTGTAAAGGCAGAAGAAATCCCACCCTGGATCCACCACAGCCATGTGAAGCCTGCAGCTGCTGAAATTTGGGAGGCAAAACTGAGCCTGGACAACCCCTGCAAAGTGACTCTAAGGAGGATGACAAGCCCTGCTCCAGTCACACCCGGAAGCTGACTGGTCTACTCACAGCCGAAGCTGAGGAGAATCATCGTGGGACTCATTTTCCTTATAATTTGGACTTGTATGGTAAAAACTTCCACTGATTTTCCCCGCATGGAGGACTGCTCTCAGTGTATATACATCAGGTTACTGAGGTAGAGCAACAAGTTAAAACAATCTTTCTGTTCTATATAGTTACTATGAATGCCTAGGAATTTTAAAAGGAACATGTTTATATAATGACACTCCGTACAAGGTATGTAGCCCAGGAAACGACCGACCAGATGTGTGTTATGACCCCTCTGAGCCTCCCAAGTCCACAGTTTTTGAAGTAAGATTAAGGACTGAAGACTGGTGGGGACTCGTAAATGATACAAGTAAAGTATTAGCCAGAACAGAAGCAAAAGGGGTGCCCAAACACATAATCATGAAATTTGATGCCTGTGCTGTCATTAATAGCAATAAATTAGGAATGGGTGTGGCTCTTTTGATTGGGAAAAAGGCTATATGACCAAAAATAAGTACATTTGTCATGAATTAGGACTATGTGGAAATGAATGTGGATACTGGTCTTGTGTCATTTGGGCCACCTGGATAAAAAATGAAAAGGATCCAGTACACCTTCAGAAAGGAAAAAGTGGCCCTTCCTGTATTAAGGGACAATGTAACCCCTTAGAGCTAGTAATAACCAATCCCCTTGATCCTTGCTGGAAAAAAGGGGAGCGTGTGATCTTAGGAATCGATGGGGCCGGACTGGATCCTTGAGTAAATATCTTAGTTCTAGGAGAAGTTTACAAACCCTCTCCTGAGCCAGTGCTTCAGACTTTCTATGATGAACTAAATGTGCCAGTACCAGAAATTCCAGGAAAAACAAGAAATTTGTTTTTGCAACTAGCCGAGCATGTAGCCCAGTCTCTCAATGTCACTTCATGTTATGTATATGGAGGAACTATAATGGGAGATCAATGGCCATGGGAAACCTGAGAATTAGTACCTACAGACCCAGTTCCTGATGAACTCCTGGTGCAAAAGAATCACCCTGATAATTTCTGGGTCCTAAAAACCCCAATTATTGGGCAATATTGTATAGCTAGAGAAGGAAAAGAATTCACTCACCCCGTAGAACAACTTAGTTGTCTGGGACAGAAACTGTATAATGGTACCACAAAAACAGTCACTTGGTGGAGTTCAAATCACACAGAAAGGAATCCATTTAGTAAATTCCCAAAGTTGCAAACCATGTGGACCCACCCGGACTCCCGGGGAACTGGACAGCCCCCACTGGATTATACTGGATATGTGGGCATACAGCTTACGTCAAATTACCTGACCAGTGGGCAGGTAGTTGTGCTGGCACTATTAAACCATCTTTCTTCCTACTGCCCATAAAGACAGGCGAACTCCTGGGCTTCCCTGTCTATGCTTCCCACGAAAAGAGAAGCATAGCTATAGGAATTGGAAAGATGATGAATGGCCCCCTGAGAGAATCATACAATATTACGGGCCTGCTACTTGGGCACAAGATGGCTCAGAAGGATACCATTTACATGCTCAACCGAATCATACAGTTATAAGCTATCTTAGAAATAATCACTAATAAAACCTGCAGAGCCTTGACTATTCTGGCCCGGCAAGAAACTCAGATAAGAAACGCTATCTATCAAAATAGATTGGCTCTCAACTACTTGCTAGCAGCTGAAGGAGGGGGTCTGTGGGAAATTTAACCTTACTAATTGCTGTCTATACATAGATGATCAAGGCCAAGTAGTTGAAGACATAGAGATATGATAAAACTGGCACATGTACCTGTGCAAGTGTGGCATGGATTTGATCCTGGGGCCATGCTTGGAAAATGGATCCCAGCGAAAGGAGGATTTAAAACTCTTATAATAAGAGTTATAATAGTAATAGGAACCTGTTTACTGCTCCCTTGTTTGCTACCTGTACTTTTTCAAATGATAAAAAGCTTCATTGCTACTTTAGTTCACCGAAATGCTTCAGCACAAGTATACTATATGAATCACTATCGATCTGTCTTGCAAGACGACATGGGTAAGTGAGGATGAAAGTGAGAACTCCCACTAATGAGTGAAGTTCTCAAAGAGGGGAATAAGGCAGGAGACCACCCCTCATATTGTCTTATGCCCAATTTCTGCCTCCAAAGAAAGAAGAAGTAAAAACTAAAAGGCAGAAATGGAAGCCACAGACAGACAGCCCAGCACCGAGCTCTGGGCCTGGTAGTTAAAAATTAACCATTGACCTAACTGCTTGTGTTATCTATAGATTTCAGACATTGTATGGAAAAGCATCATGAAAATCCTTGTCCTGTTCTGTTCCATTCTGATTACCAGTGCATGCAGCCCCCAGTCACATACCCCCTGCTTGCTCAATCGATCATGACCCTCTCACATGGACTCCCTTAGAGTTGTAAACCTTTAAAAAGGACAGGAATTGCTCACTCGGGGAGCTCGGTTTTTGGAGACGTGAGTCCGCTGATGCTCCCAGCTGAATAAAGCCCTTTCCTTCTACAACTCGGTGTCTGAGGGGTTCTTGTCTGCGTGCAGCTCATCCTACTATACTTTAAGGAAAGATAATTCTATTATCTATTTACCTACCTATAAATGTTTAAGTATAAAAAGACCCCAAGAAAATTTTAAAACATCTTGATTTAAAAAGGCATGTTTCATGACCCAAAATCTTAATGCAGGAAGTATGGATATACCTGTCCAGCATTTTTCTGATTGATAAGTTGATCTCCTGCTATAAGAGAATCCCAATTTTGCTGTCTTATGAGCTCTTTAACTTCTTCATTAGGGAGATCAATTCGATAGTTGAAATCACCACACCAAAATACATAGTCATGGGAAAACAGCATCCTTCCCTGAAAGCAATGAGACAGAACTTTAAATTCAAAACAATCAATGTTCAAAAATGTTTTACAACTGTTTCTTTGCCTGAGATATGCTTGTCTCCTCCCATGTCCTGTTTCTTTAACCCAACAGTAATAATACATGTGAAAGGAAAATCAATCTCAGGACCCCAAAATCACTAAGCCCAGAGAAAAATCAAGCCAGGAACTATGACAGGTAAACCTGCCTCCCACTTTATTCCTAAATAAGATAGCTCCAAAGATAAGAAGCTACATACTTCCTCACAATTTGCCCACAGGAAATTCCTTGTGGACAAAGTACAGACAGAACTCAAAGTCATCCCTCTGAGACTCACCTGAGACAAATGCACATCTGACTGCTTCCTCTGCCCTATTGTTTATGTAAAAATGCAGATTCACTGAGCCAGACTAAATTATGTATTCAGTGGAAGGCTGATCTAGGACTTAAAAGAATGCAACCTTTTGCCTCTTATCTACTTCTAACCTGAAAGCCCTGACTTCGAGTTGTCCTGCCTTACCAGACCGAACCAGTGTACATCATACACATATTGGCTGATGTCTCAGGTCTCCCTAAAATGTATAAAAGCAAACTGTGCCCCTGACCACCTTGGGCACATCTCATTCTGAATTCTGGAGGCTACATCATGGCCACGTCCTTAACCTTGGCAAAATAAACTTTCCAAATTGACTGAGACCTGTCTCAGATATTTTGGGTTAATATACATGAAATATCTATTTAGGTGAATATTCTTAATGTTTCTAGGAACTATCTTAAAGTTTCAAAAACAATGATGTAGAATTTGGGGCAAATTAAAATACATTTCAAAGCTTTATCTTCAAGAACAAGCAGCAAGAGCTTACCATAGGAAAACTCAATTTTCGTGCTATTTCTACAAAATCTTCATTTCTTTCTTTGACTTGTGACTGCCCTGCAGCAAAGTGGCTACAGACAAAGCAAAGGCTGGTTGTATGGAAGAGCATTCGGATTGCAACTGCTCCCTTATTTCCAGTTGCACCTCCCATTCCAGTCTTCACAGTATCAACTGCAACATCCCTTTGAAACAAAGAATTCTAAATCGCAGATTTGAAATTTCAAGAGTTCCATGTGTATAGGAAATTAGGAATATACATAATCATATAAGTACACATGGTATGGCACTTTGAGGGCAAGCCTTTGAAATAGTACAGTGAAGCTATTAGTGAGTCTTTAATCAAAACCCCCAAAACCCCATTTTAAAACAAGAACTATGGATAGTTTTTGTTTGAAGAACTGAAACAATAAACATTCTAGGCTTTTCTTGTTATGTAATGGTAGGAAGTAGCCTTAGAGGAGTGTTCTGTTTACTGACCTGATAAAAGGAGCATGCTGTGGTCTGATAAAAACAAACAAACAGACGCCCACCAACTGTTCAGAAGCCAGCAGCACATACTTGTTGTCTCTGGAGATTGTCTTCTGAAGTTCTACAGCCCAGAGCTTCTGATTTGTTGTGCTACAAGAAAATATTAAAAAGAGAATTTTTAAAAAAGATAATTGACAGTAGCCTCTTTTATGACAATTGTCAATTACACCTTTATCTACCCAAATTTCCTAAGACTCTGAAGGAAGCTTAGGCTGTTTTTGTTTCCTTTAAAAAGGAAAATCTACAATTTAGCCAAAAGAAAACCACATTTCAAAATCTAATTTATTACTTCTTTACAAAGACAATATAAAGACATTAAATGACTACTCACTGGGTGAGTAAACTCAAACTTATACATTTTACTTTTTCCTTAAGTATTCATTAAGATGACAGAGAAGTACAGTACTATGGGAGATTGGTTCCAGGACCTCCCGTGGATACCAAAATCCAAGGATACTCAAGTCCCTTATATAAAATGGAGCAATACTTGTACATGTACATCTCTCCTATACTTTAAATCACCTCTAGATTACCTATAATACCTAATACAATGTAATGCTATGTAATTAGTTATTATATTGTATTGTTTAGGGAATAATGACACAAAAAAGTCTGTAAGTAAAAAAGACCAAAAAAAAGTCTGCACATGTTCAGTACAGACATAATTTTTAAAAATATTTAATATTTTGATGAGTTGAATCCAAAGATGTGAGACCCAAGGATATGGACAGCTAACTATATGTGCTTCCAAATACATTTCCCCACTTTTAAAAATTTTAAATTTTTCTAAATTGTAATTCATGTCTTTTAAAAAAATCTTGCTATGGGAAATTAGAAGACATAATCATTAAACAAACCACCATGTACCCATTTCGAAATTACCAACATTTTGCCAATCTGTTTTCTTCCATCCTCTTTACCTTATCACATTTAAACATTAACAATTCCTTATTATCATCTAATAGTTTATACATACAGTTCCCCATTTATAAAAAAAAAATCTTCTAACAGTTGGTTTGTTTCTTTAAAAAGGGTCCAAACAAGGTCCACATATTGCATTTGCTGGTCATGTCTCCTAATCTCTCTTTTTTTCTTGAGATGGGGTCTCACTCTGTCACCCAGAGCTGGAGTGCTGTGGCGGGATGTCGGTTCACTGCAACCTCTGCCTAAGCTCAAGCGATCCTCCCACCTCAGCCCCCCAAGTAGCTGAAACTCATTCTTCATCTTCTCAATGAACCTTATCCTGATCATTCATTTGAGACTTCCAACACTTCCCTGTGTCCCTATGGTTGGTTCCCTTTTCCTCTGTTTTCCATTGCACTTTTCTAACATGCTGTATAATTTAACTTATTGTTGTTATTGTTCACTGTCTGATTCTTCCCACTAGAATACAAAGTCCATGAAGATAGGGATTTTTGTCTGTTTGATTCATTGGAGGTACTTAAGAGTGGTGCTCAGTAGATACTGCTTAAATAAATGAGTAAATATTCACCACTTTATTGAAGAGAATATATATATATATTGTGTGTGTGTGTGTGTATATATGTATATGTGTGTGTGTATATATGTATATGTATATATTTGAGATGGAGTCTCACTCTGTTGCTCAGGCTGGAGGGCAGTGGCACAATCTCCACTCACTGCAACCTCTGTCTCCCAGGTTCAAGCGATTCTCCCTGCCTCAGCCTCCTGAGTAGCTGGGATTACAGGCATGGGGTACCATGTCCAGCTAATTTTTTTATTTTTAGTAGAGATAGGGTTTCACTATGTTGGCCAGGCTGGTCTCAAACTCCTGACCTCAAGTGATCCGCCTGCCTTGACCTCCCAAAGTGTTGGGATTACAGGTGTGAGCCACCACGCCCAGTCTAAAGAAGAATTTGATTAAACCTAGCCTAAAGAAGAATTTGATTAAACTCTATTTAGACAAACAATTGATCCATGCGCTTAGTACTAGGAATCCTCGGAGTTATATTCTAGTTTAAGACCTGAATATATTTTTCAGGAAACATAATCAAACAACAAAATGAGTGAAGTTGATTTCTTTCCAATTTTCCTGATGTGAATTGTTATTCATTTTGGCTAATAAAATATTTGTCACTTGCAAGATTGATGACTATTTCAGCCTATAATTTTCTCCTGAAAAATCTTTTAAAATGTCATAAAATATGGGAAACTGCTGAAATTTAAAAGCAAGCATACTTTGTTAAAATAAAACACTGAAGCTTTAAGCTTCACTCATATAATTTGTATTTATAATATGGGTTCAGAGCAGCAATTCCCAAGTGTGATCTGGGGACATCTTTGAGGGTTCCCAAAGCCCACGGGGTCACAACTATTAAGACATCTTTCACTGTGTTGACCGACATTTGCACTGATGGTGCAAAAGCAACAATGGGTAAAAGTGCTGGTGCTCTCGCTTGAATCCAGGCACCAAACTATACTAGTCGTCATTACAATCCCCACTGCCATATACCTGCAGAAAAAAAAAAAAATGCCACTTCACCTAAGAATGTCCTTGATGAAGCAACAGACATTATTAATTTTATTAAAGCTCAACCCAGGTCGCATCTTTTTAATATTCTGTGTGATACACAGGAAATAAACACAAAGCACTTTAGTTGCATACTGACTTATGATGTATAACTCAAAAAAAGAAAATACTTTAAGTTGGGAGTCAAACTGCCACTTTTTCTTTGGAATACAATTTTTCCTTAAAAGAACTAATGACAGACAATGGTTATTTAGATTTAGGTTACTTGGCATTTTTTTCAGCTAAGTCTGTCTCTTCAAGAAAAACAACCAAGAGCATTTGTTTTCAATGAAAAAACTTGAGTTTTCAGGCAAAAATTAGTATTCTGGAAAACTTGTATCTGCTACCATGATCCTTACAGCTTCCCAACAATTATTTTCTGATGCAAATACCAGTGATGGTAATTAAACAATATGATGCTTTGGTATTATATAATGAAATGTGTAAAATTTGGAAGCGCTACATAACTTAGGGAACCCAAGTGACCAATACATGATGTTACAAAATCATGCAAAGGTAAAAGATGAATTTTAGAATAATAGAGCACAAAAAGTTCATCAGTGTGGTTTCAGATTCCATTTTGCAACTAACCTTTAAGACACTACCATTTGGTGTAGTATCTTATATCTACACTACACCAAGATAATACTTCTCTGTTATCTACACTACAGCAGAGAAGAAATGATCTGTTTTGGTGTAGTATCAGGGAAGAAATTATCTAGAAAGGTTATTAAAATAGTTCCTTTTCAAACTACATAGTTATGTGATTTTTCTCCATACACTTCAATCAAAACAACATACTGCAGCAGACTGACACAGAAGTAGATTTAAGAATCTGGCTGTCTTAAACTAGACATTAAAGAGATTTGGAAAACGACAAGACAGTGCCACCCTTCTCAGTAAATTTTTTGTTTTGAAACAGTTATTTTTCAAAAAATTTATTTTATGTTAGCATGCAATAGGTTTATTATTGTTTTTAAGTGAATTAAATGTTTTTAAATTTTCATTTCTAATTTCTAATATAAATAGAAAGACATAAACAACATTAACAAAAGTTATTTAACATTCTCAATATTTTTAAGTGTGCAGAGAAATCCTCAGACCCAAAAGTATGTGAAATGCTCTTTTACAGTTTAACAAGCACTTTTCCATTTATTATTTCAAACTATCCTTGTAACAATTACTTAATTATCTGTCCTCCATAGTTTCCCTCAACTGGCAAACTTTTCAGTGTATTAATGTGATTAGCTTACCTTGCATTCACAATGTTTCCAGCATTCAATTCTACCATTTCTTCAAAACCAATTGCAAATATATCAGTTGGCTTACTTCTTTTATCTAAAATTAAGCATCCAAGAAATACTTTTAAATATAGCCTCAGGCAAATGGCAACCCCACCCAATACAATATAACACCAGAGCTCATAAAAATTGATTTTTGTGTTTTGAGTTTAACCAAATTCACATTAAAGGCAAAAACTCGTGAGTGGAATAAAATTATTAAAATTTACTTTCTATTAGGGTGTCCTAAGTTTGCTTCTTTAAGACTTATCCTTGAAGATTCTTCAGTCCTTTCAGAATTCACTTTGAAAAAGTTCTTGCTAAAGTTTTTACCAGAAACAGCACAGAAACAAATCATTTCTCAAATCAAAATCTCACATAAAACTGGAGAGAGAAAGAAATTATTCAGAAAAGGCACAAAGAATAAAGTGACTGAGAAACTACCTCAAATTGCTGGTAACAGTTGGGAGGAATTTTTCACATTCAAATTTGAAAAACATAAGCTTGATCTTTTTGCTATTTTCTGGGTGAAAGAAATCCAGGAAAACTAGGAGAGATCCAGAAAGTAGGACACATCACCCTGTCTAGCTACTGGCACTCTGGAAACTACAAGAACTAACGGAGTACAGAGTTGCCTGAGAAAGCTGCCCAGCGAGACTTCAGGTGCCCCAAGTTTCTAGAAATGGGGACAAATAGCTAGAAAGAGCCTATATGGCCAGATGCTACAGCCCCTGCCTGTAATGCCAAATCCTTTGGAAGGCTGAGGTGAGAGGATCACTTAAAGCCAGGAGTTTGAGACCAGCCTGGGCAACATAGGGAGACTCCATCACTACAAAAAAATAAAAATAAAAAAATTAGCTTAGCATGGTGGCATGCCTGTAGTCCTAGCTACTCAGAAGGCTGAGGAGTGAGGATCTCTTGAGCCCAGGAGTTTGAGGTTATAGTGACCTATGATATAGATACTGCACCCTAGCCTGGGCAACAGAAAAAGACCCTGTCTCAAAAAGAAAAAAAAAAAAAAAAAAAAAAGAAGAGCCTGTAGTCTGAACTGATACTGAAATTTAAAAAGAATTATTGACTGCTATTATGTGCAAGGCTCATGCATACATCATCTCATTTAATCTGCCACACAAACATAAGAAAGATTATTTGTGTCTTTTATTTACAGACAGAAGGCTCGCCCAAGTTCAAATATAAAATGCAGCCTGGCATACAGACTCTAAAGCCAAACTGCCTTTGTTCAAATCCTGGCTTTGCCACTACTGCACGAACATGGGCAGGTTCCTTCCCTTTCTATGTCTCAGTTTCTTCATCTGTAAAATTGGAATAATGGTGTCTATGAAATAATAGGTCAGCTCTGAGGATTAAATGAACACATGTAAAGTACACAGAATTATACTGTTAGCTGTTATTTTATTATTACTATTACAACTTCAAGTTCGGTTAAGAAAGAAAGGGCATTGTAGGCTGGGTACAGTGCCTCACGCCTGTAATCACAACACTTTGGGAAGCCAAGGCGGGTGGATCACCTGAGGTCTGGAGTTTGAGACCAACCTGGCCAACATGGCAAAACCCCATCTCTACTAAAAATACAAAAAATTAGCCAGGCGTGGTAGCAGATGCCTGTAATACCAGCTACTCAGGATGTTAAGGCAGGAGAATCGTTTGAACTCAGGAGGTAGAGGTTGCAGTTAGCTGAGATCCTGCCACTGCACTCTAGCCTGGGCAACAAGAGCTAAACTCAATATCAAAAAAAAAAAAAGAAAGAAAGAAAGAAAAAAATATTTTGATTAGAATCATGAACTTAATTTTCTTCTTTTTAAAAATTAACTTTAATTCCTTTTTAAAATAGTATATAATTACCAAGTTTTATATGCGAGGGTGATGTGTATAGGAAATGGTGTGAGATTAAATTTTTCTTTTCTAGTTATTTTTCATCAGTTTCATCTTAAACCCTGGGATTTTCCCCAAACTTTTTATTAAAATGCCCTTTCTCTTTTGTTTTTTTGAGAAGGAGTTTCACTCTTGTCACCCAAGCTGAAATGCAGTGGAGGGATCTCAGCTCACCACAACCTCTACCTCCTGAATTCAAACGATTCTCCTGCCTCAGCCTCCCGAGTAGCTGGGATTACAGGCGCACGCCACCACGCCCGGCTAACTTTTTATTTTTAGTAGAGATGGGGTTTCACCATGTTGGCCAGGCTGGTCTCAAACTCCTGTCCTCAGGTGAACCACCCACCTCGGCCTCCCAAAGTGCTGGGATTACAGGCATGAGCCACTGTGCCCAGCCCAAAATCTTAATAAAAGTATCCTCTGCTCAATGTTTGGTTCTGGCTATTAACAGTTTGGTGCAGAGAACCCAAACTGAATGCCAACAAAGTTTTTCAAGGATAAACCAATATTCTTAAGTCATCACATAAAGTACCAATAAATATCACTAGTTTTATAAGGCTGCTCAAGACCCACTCTGACATTTCTTATCTTAGTAACTAAATAGAGGATTAAGAATTGAAAAATTGGACATAGTAGGTTTGAAAAATAAAACTCAAATGATCAATTATATTTTAATTATGTAATTTTGGTTAAAATTAATAAACGATCAATGTTAAATAAAATAAACAAATAAAAACAAAATAAAAACAAAACTAGATTTTCTTATATGTGTGGTTGCCTTCAAAGAAATCTATGTGTGAATTCCTACTTCCTGAGAATAAACTATGAAAAGAAAAAGATTTTTTGTTTTACCATTATATGTTTTTATGAAGTAGAAAACAAAGGTCTAGAAATTTTAAAAAGGTAAGATTTTAATAGATGTGATCTTTAAAGACATTGGTCTTCAAATGTATAGCTCCAAGTTTCTTTCATAAATTAATGCATACTCTGAAGTGCTATATTTGTTTTCTAGATCAATACATCACAGTCAGGATTTATTAACTAAATCCAAATTATAAAAAGCCAACCTTGAAACTCCTGGATGCCAGCTAACTTGGGTGCATCAAGAAGCCAGTCAGTGAGTGTCTGATTTTTAAAAGCTATGCTGCGAAACTGCTTCCCACCATTCACATTCCAGGTTCCGACACATACTCGAATTTTCTTGGGCTTTGAATATTTGTAGAAATTCTCACACATGCTCTTTAGTACTTTAGAAGATGCTAATCAAGACAAGACACAACAGAATTTTAGCTGCATCAAACCATTTATAAAAATTGATTTTCATAACTGAGATATGATGTCTACTGAAAAGCACAATTATTATCGCAAGCACAAACAAGCAAAAGATACATGCACAGGCACAAAAAAAGATCAGCCTTCAATGCAAAGCCTGTTATGAGGCAATTAACCAACACATCTTAAAAAAAAAAAAAGTCAACATTAAATACAATAGCCAAGTAAAAAAAAAAAAAAAAACTACACATAAAGAATTATTGCAGCAACATGCAGAACAAATAGTTCTGTTTCAATGAAATGGTACATTAATGTACAAATACTAAGAATCATACATTTTTAGGAAGATAGCAATTAACTTTCTACATCTTTCATTAACGGTCTGGTAAAAATATACATTTTATTTTTCTCCAAACAAAACCATTTAAGAACATTTACATTTAAGATTGTAGCTACTGACAGGCAGCTTGATGAATAATGGCTCCTTGACAAAAATGCAAGATGATATTTCTGAAAATGAAATCACTACTAAATGCTTCCCATCTCACTCACAGTGGAAGCCAAAGTGCTTAAACAATGGTCCACAAGTCCCTAAACAATTTGTTTTGTTTTTCCACCCTCATCTTCCACTCTCCCTGGTGCACTCTGCACGGGCCTTCCTGCTGTTTCAAAAACATACGAGGCCTGCTTCTACCAC
Source organism: Mandrillus leucophaeus (assembly GCF_000951045.1). Classification (NCBI taxonomy): domain Eukaryota; kingdom Metazoa; phylum Chordata; class Mammalia; order Primates; family Cercopithecidae; genus Mandrillus; species Mandrillus leucophaeus. The sequence continues at coordinate 438,124 of NW_012103643.1, read as the reverse complement.
AGGGCCTTTGCACTGGCTGTGCCCACAGCCTGCAACACTCTTCCTGTACATCCTTCAAGTTTTTACTTTCCAATGAGGCCTTCTCTGACCACTTTATGCACTCTGCCCTTAACTTTCCATTATCCCCTCCCTGCTTTATTTTTCTCTATCGCATTTATCACATTTATAAACTATGTATTTTATTTATTTATCCTGTAACTTTCTCCCCTCATGAGAATGGAAAACCCATGAGGGCAGACACGTTAGTCTGTTTTCTTTATGGCAATACTCCTAGTAACTAAAAGACTACCTGGTACACAGTAAGTGCTCAATAAATAATTGTTAAATGAATGAATGTTCAGTACATTTTGAATCCTCAATCTCTCTTTTTTTTTTTTTTTTTTTGTCGACAACTCATCTTTTTTCCCTTTCTAAACCACATTCTATCTTGGTTAAATTCGCAGCATAGAACGTTAAAAGCACCTCAACCTAAAAACAGAATCTGTACTTCACTGGCAGCTAACTGGTAACAGGAAAAGGATATCAAAACTATTTTCACCTTTTACCACATGATCTTATTTTATTATGATATTATGATACCAAGATATAGCAGTCTATGAGAGGAAATGAGAGTGAAGAATGCAAGTAACATCTTAGTATTCTTGTAAAGATAATTTTGACCTGTGGAACTGCTGATTTAGATAAGTATATCGCCATTGTTTCCAGGGGCAGATATGCAGATTGTTCACCATCTAGCTGTTTGCTTTGATAGCTTGTATAGAGGTGTCTGGGTGGTAATGAAAGCAGATTACTTGTCTGGCCTGTTAGTATGGTTAATTCAAAGCTGACTGTACCTAGATAAAAATAATTCTCTACGATTACGGTTTATCATTGCTCTTTAAAATTGAAGTCACTACTTGTTGTGACCAATGCAAACATAGCTTCTACAATCTATTCTATATCAACACACAGGTTCTATAATAACTACATGGCTTAAAATATTCAGCAAGACAATGAACTGTGTGAACAAAAATGTGCTGCCTCACTGTATGAACTAATAAAGTCAAGTCAGTTTTTAGATGAAATAAAAAGGTAAAAAATAGTCCTAGTTTACTCTTAACCGGTGGCACCTTAATGTGCTTAAAGAAACAGTGAGTCAAAAAAATAAAATAAAAAATTTTAAAGAAGAAACGAGTCTATGCTCAAACAACAGATGTCCATCCCTAAATACCATACCATTTCAGAAAATGGTGTTCATTATATAAGTTAAAAATATATCCAGGTGCTCCCTTCCTCTACCCTTCTCAAGAAAATAATCAACAGCTTCTCAAAACATTCAGAACAATAACTAAGCCAAACAACTCTTAAGGGATAGCAAATCCTTTTCAACTAAATTTCTGCCAAGAGTTAAGCTTTCATTCCTTTTGCCACAGATTCATGTCTAAAGACAAGATCATAAACTTTGCCCAGAGAATGAAGACATGAGATTCCTAGGAATAAATAGGCAAGAAAAATAAAAAATAATCTTTAGGTCTTACACACTTAACTACTCTTTGTTAGAAATCTTGGCACTTTTTAAAATTAAGAGATTTCAGATCATATTTTAGTGCATGTCTATAGTTTCGAAACTATTTCATTCACAATAAGGAAATGCAACAATGCCTTCTTAAATATCATGTGTGAGAAACACTGTTGAGTAGTCATAAATATCACAGATGGCACTCAGAAATTAATTCAACACAGTTACTTCTGGATTTTTTTCCATCAGCCTGTTAAGAGTAAGGCATAACACTAATAATGTTTGTTCAATGAAATGTAAAGTGAAATTAAAACTAGCTGAATTATCTTCAACTGGAATTAAGCAATTGCTACAGGAAGACAAAGAGCACTGCACATTTTCTTCAGAATGAAGTACTTAATTTTCTCAAGCTTGAAATTCTTTTCTCAGATTAAAACAAGATATCAATTTATCCTGTTAGAATCTGATGGCAAAATGAGAAAGCTTCCAATTATATGGCTTTATTTGTTTACAATATCGACTTCAGAAAAAAATGAGAAAAAATTGCTTTTATTTACAGATTGATTTTCTATACTGTACCTGACTGTAATGTCTGTTCAGAAACTATGGATGCATCAAGAAGAAAAAAAAGAATCATTAGTAAAAACAAGTTACAATTAAAATGTAGAGTATAGTGACAAAACATTTTGAGAAGACCTCACTTTTTTATTTTAAGTCAATTTGATGACTTTATTTTTTCTGATAGCTATAGAACACCAAAGGTTACAAATAAACGACAATGATGGATACAAACCTTCTGCACCTAAGAAAAATCCTACAGTGACTCAGTGATGTCCACCATTTCACCATCAGAAGCTCCTAGGCCTGCTCTTCTGGTTGCTCCTGTGTCTATGTTATGCATGCATGTGTACATGTATGAGAATATTATGAATATAAATATGAAAACCTAAGAAGATGGAGGATGTTGAAGATATGGAAGATACTGCCCTAATATACAACTTTTAGTATTCTTTCTGGGACTTAGCAGTTGATAAGTACAATCACTTCAGCTATAACAAGAAAAACACATTCTAAAAACATCACCATGCTATGCAAATTTTGCAAATTCCCACAACCACAGGGCTCATGGAAAAATGGGGTAAGGGGTACCACATTCAAAAACTTCAACAGTGACACACCAAAAAAACAGGAACCTCATAAAAATAGTAGCAAGACATTACACATGTTAAATGGTTATGAAATACATGAATATAACCATTAATAAGGCACTTCATCTTGAATGAAGTTGGCTTGTAGAAATGGGCATCAGACAGAGTGCAGCTTATAATGTGAATAATGGAAAAAGGGATATCTGAAATTAGATGAAACGCTGAAAGAACAGATGTGAATAGGTATGCTCATAACACACGTAGTGAACTGAGGCAGGGGAAGATGTCTGAGGTGTGTGTGCATATGTGTATGTGTGTTTTATATGTTATATATATTTCTAGCCATCTTAGTTCTGCTGGGTGCACTTTTCTGCATTTACCTAGTGTTGCTTGCCAGCAAAATCACTCATAAGCTCATGCAAAATTGGCCTTATGCTCAAACAGTTCCCTAATATATCACATTGGAACAAATTCCCATTCTCAGAACAAGTGTTACAGTAGAACTGACTGTACTTTTTTTAAAGGTATTATTTTACTTATAGTAAAATGTGCAGGCAACTAAAAACACTAACGCTGAAGTTTGGGGATTACATAGGTCCCTTGTTTCTCCTCTTCTTTCCTTCAACCACTTACTTTCAATTGTTGCTTATTAATGCCTCCACATCAATGTAGGCACAGGTGGAAAGAGGTGACAAAACACAAATCAGTCAAGTCTCTACTTTTGGAAGCCAGGAAGAAAGCCTGAAGTTGAAAGTAGTAGCTAAGATCAGATAGTTTTTGGAGTTTTAGTAGGTCTAAGTTCCCTAGCCCACTTGTAGGTCCCTGTGGGGCTGTCTGTAATTAACTACCTTTAAGCACCATGCAGAACTCTGAAAGAATCCATAATCTATTTGACCAAGTAATTACCCAAGAATACATTACTTGATGCAGAAACCATTTTCTCCCCCTTGAACAGGGAACATTAACAAGTTTGGTTTAGGGCTAACAGAAAAAAAAATTGTTTTTCAGAGTGCTAAAAAGTTAAAATGGAAAAAAATTATTTTGTCAATTATACCTCAATACATTTTAGAGAAAGAAAAAGCACGTCTAATCTATTAAGTTCTACAATGAATGCTGAGTTTTCCCATCATGCTACTTTTATGTGCTCACTGATAGGAGAAGTTTTTTTTAATAAAAGACACAACGGAAGGTGAAAACCGATTCTGAAGGCCATATATTTATTTCAAATATTAAAATTGGTAATAGCAGTTAGTGCCCAATAATTAGCACTACTTTAAATTATTAATATGATTTAATGCTTATTCGAACAATAGCAATTAAAAGTTAAGACCAAGTTACAGAAACTTTTGGGGTAGTGATTTAAAAAATAACCAATATAGGCATTAGTTTTTCCAGTAAAGCATTTTTCTGCATAATTAGGTTATTAAATGCTCTATTAAAAGTACCAGCTGAATATTCTATGAAATATTGCCTTGTACATAGTTAACGATGCTTAATTATTTACCCTCTCAATCATAATCTATAGAAGAAACCATGCATGGGCCTCAGTTTACAGCTTAGTAATACGACTGATTATACAAACATTTTAAAACAGACAAACTTCCTCTGGAGAATGTAATTTTAAAAAACTACCTTTATAGAAATCCCTTCAAAAACTATTTTAACCAACTAAAAATTGTTTGTGTAAATAAGTTTACATTTACCTCTTAGACTTTTAGGAATGTAAATAACAAATAAAATATAAAGTGCACATACCACGCAAACTTCCAGTAGTTAAAAGTGCTCGAGCTTTGTCAGCTAAATCACTATTCAGAGTATTTCCCAGCAGCAAAACATCAATGGCCTCTTGCTTGGAGCTGTCAAAGAAGTTATTCTGAATTGTCCGGGTAACAGACCGAGCACCATCTTTTAACTTTCCAGCCTGTTGAGAAAGAAAGGAGTGTAGATTTTCATTTTAAATATTACTGATTTTACTCAGTAGGTATTTTAAAATTTTAAATCAGTTTTATATGATTTGAATATGAAAAAGGAGCTAATCGTTCTATTTTGAATATATAGTCATGACAATTAAAATGCCTCCAACATGTCACTGTTTCCTTTCTTCTTTTGGATTAAAGCTCTGCACAAAGAAATGAAAAAGCTCGGTGCTACAACCTCATCCAGTAATGACATCTAGAGCAATAAATGTTTAAAATTGCTTATTACAAAGGAAATAAACTGAAGTGAACTTATTTAAAACAAGACAATTTCTTCTTACAAGGTAATTTGTAAACTTGGGGATAAAATGGGTAAGGAGAAATGGGAGATAAAAGAAGATACACTGAGCTTAACTGCCCCTAGAAAAACTTCAAATTACTTTGGTAGTAGAAAAAGAAAATGGAAATTGCTCCCAAATAGCTTACATTAGTTAAAATTAAAACTAAACCTAAGAATGAAGGTCTAGTCTCAAAAGAAATTTACAAGTACAGTTCACAAAAGAATATTACATGTAAACTACAGTTTGTATATTTTGAGTCATTTTATTGCCTATGCAAAAATACATCATAAAATAAGAAACTTATTCCTATAGTAAGAGTTGATTATAACTTTTAATGAATATATATTTTACTTAGGTATATCAGTTACCATAAGGATTTATTTTGATCTTACAGATTTTGATGACTGTCAAAACAAAAAACTTGCGCCTTTTAGGAAATAACTTTAGTTTGCAAAATGTAATTTTTACTCTTTAAAGAAATAACAGTAACTCTAGGCTTCTTTTTAGAATAAAGAGCCACATTTCTTAAATGTCACTAAATGAAGAACCAGTTTTCTTCAATGCCATTAAATGAATGCTACTATATTTAATAAGCAATTAATGTTTGGCATTAAATGTTATTTCCTTCTATATAATAACATATACAAATGACATTATTTGAAAAGACACTCACCATTCACATTATCAGGCAATTAATCAAAAGGAACCCAGAGAAAGGAAAAGAAAGAGCAGTTCAGATGTTAGATTTTAGTTCAATTCAGACTAGCATATTTAATGTATAAAATTTTATATCTGTATATGTTAAAGATAAAAGACCACTGAAAATATATGTAACCTCTGTACATACATTGTAGTACATACATTGTAGTCACTGCAGAAATAAAAAGGTAGAAGAATATAAAAGAATATTTTAAGCAATAGTTTGAGAATCAGCTTTTAATAGCAAGAATTATGTTCTTTATTTAAAAGGAATAAATCAAAGTTTAACAATTTCATGTTTACAAAAATAGGGACCACTTAAGAAGTAAATATTTGTAAAAGTCAATACAAATTATTTCTATGAGTTGAACAAAAGAAACTTTGCAGGTAAGGCCAATACCTCTGGGCAGAGGCATGGCATATTATGAGACACAGGAGAGGATGACTTGGAAATTAAAAGAAGACTTGGAGATCATGAATGGTCTTTAAAAAATTTCAGCTGCTATATGGAAGAAGCTGAACGAGAACTATAAAAGTGATAAATGTTCTCATTTCTATTCTTGAAATAATTTGAGGAATTGTGGAGAATTAGAAAGTTGATAAATTCAAGTGAGGCCAGGATCCTTAAAAAGTTAAACAATATTTAAGAATATGAAATAATGAAAATTATCTCAAGTATTGTTCTAAACTCCCTCAATAAGGGCCAAATACTTGAGAAGAAAGTAGTGTGTAGATACTGCCAGGAAATAAAAAGTAATGATGAAACAGACAATTATAATTAAGTCCATTCTTTTTTTTTTTTCGGAACAGAGTCTCACTCTGTCACACAGGCTGAATGGAGTGCAGTGGCGCGATCTTGGCTCACTGCAACCTCCACCTCCTAGGATTCTCATGCCTCAAAACTCCCAAGGAGCTGGGATTTCAGGTGTGCACCACCACGCCCAGCTAGTATTTCGTATTTTCAGTAGAGATGGGGTTTCGCTATGTTGGCCAGGCTAGTCTAGAACTCCTGGCCTCAAGTGATCCACCTGCCTCAGCCTCCCAAAGTGCTGGGATTATAGGCGTGAGCCACCACACCTGGCCCATATCTCACACGTCGTTGGCACATCTTGATAGCCACCTTCCCAAGGTAAGATAAGTAAAGATCAATTATGCCCTAATGTTGGGTTCATAGTAAGCACTGCATAAACTGCTGATTGACTTATTTGTCCCAGTGGCACACGTCACACATCTATTAACAGTACACACTGTGTCAAGTGAAGGGAACACAAAGCCAAATAAGAGAGAACCCTTTATTAAGAGGTCTATGGTTTTAAAAATCATATTTGTAATCAAAACAAATAATACAAAAAGTAAAACAGATATACAAGGGAAAATCATGAAAAAAAGAGCAATATATATCATCTTAGTGGATTGTCACTAAATGACTAGATACGTCATACATACATACTTCCCAAACTTAGGGAAATATCTATCTTCCATTTATTCACTAGTATCCACTGTGAAAGAAAGTACCAAAGAAGGCATAAAAGTACATTAAACAGAATTCTAAGACACATCTATTAATTTAAACCATCTATTAATTTTAATAAAAGCTTTATGAAGAGAGGAAAAAGAGGATATTCTGTAATGTTAAGATAGATCTAGATCTACCTTTGCTTTCCCTTCAAGAGCTCCAGTTCCTGCATATATCTTACTGATTGAATCACCATTCACGGACCACATTGACCGAAAAACTTCTTGAAAGCGAGTCACCAACTGAGGCTTTTCAGCTAAACCAAGAGCTTCCAACTGTTTAGCTAGCATCTAAAACAGCAAAAGAGAAATTTTTATAAGTACATTAATATATTAATTATAATATGGCTTTTAAGAACTACCAGAATCAAACCAAAAATTTATCGTTATAGCACTATTTGGGACTAGATTCTGAAAACATAACAGTTTACTAGGCTGAGTTATTTCCCATCATTTCAATTTTTAAAACAAATACTGTATCAATGAAAACTACAAGTATTGATAAAGACTTCTTTCTGGTTAAATGACAAAACTTATCTTATTAAAGTATCCCTATAAATCAGAGTTGTTTACCTTGCCCACCTAAAAGAATTCATCCATCAACAGTCTGCATTAGAACTGAGAAAAACGTTTACTTAGTTTACCTAAATAACTAGGTCTCTTTAATTTTTAGATTTGGCTTTTTAAGTTTAAGTAATTAAGGTAGGTAAAAAAAATATGGAAAAAGAGGAGTTGCTCTTAAATTATCACAAAATGAAGAAAATAAGTAAAACCTCTGAATAAAGTCATGACAGCTTTTTATGCATAAAATCCTCATTGGTAATACATATAAGGAAGAACTGGGGGGAATAGCATGCAAGAAATTCAAGGACCTCTCAGCTTCCACAAGTCCCTATCACATATAACAATAAAAGTGTTCCAAAAAGTTACTGATCTTTATATGTATGAATTCTAGCCTAGAGTCAATGTTCAATCTTTATCCAAACTGTTTATCTGGAATCTAGTCATATTCTATGCCTTGCATTTTCACTTAACTCTTTCCAATTTATGTTTTACTTTATCATGTAAGTATGGTGATTATCCATAATTATAGAGAACCAAAAGCTAAAATAATATTTTTTAAAAACCTTAAACTGGGTTCATTTAATTACCTAGAGACTTACGCCAGAGCTGTTCTTTGCTAGCATGGAGAATAAAACAAAATAAGCTCCAGGGCCTCCTTTATCATTTAAATCTTTCTCTCTTCAAGGAACTGGGCAAAACTGATCTTACTCCTCTACTAGTTTGGCTTTGTCTATCTTAGTGGCAAACTTTGTAAACTGTCAACCGTTTGCTATCCTAGGGAGTTTTCTAATTCCTAACTATCAACAGTAGAGAATCAGCTAAGTCAGATCCTGAAAACTAACATCTGTTATAATTTTGATGAAGAGATCCAAGTCTTTCAATAAGCTTATTATCAGAATCCATGTACATTTATTCAGCCACTTAAAACCAGAACTTGAAACAAATCCAAGCCAAGATAAGATAAACTCTTATCTAAATGACCAACATGCTTGCTTTCATTTTCTTGTTTCTGTCAAATTTTCTAAATAAATTACAAATAAACCTTAAAAACATATTTGAAAAAATCCAAACAGTAAAATTTATTTAGTTACATGAAAAATAAATTGTATAATAGAGAATTTTATACACTGTACTTTCATTTTTGAGATAAAGAACCTCAGCTGCAAAGTAACTAATTAACCAATATTCAGGTCAAATTTAAGATCATTAACTAGAGGAAATAAGAACATGTAACTTCCTATTGCTGTTTTTTTTTTTATAGCATTTGAGAACTATGTTAAGTTCTGATGGAACTAAACGAAGTTTAGCCACAGCCTTATAACCCTAACTTGCAGAATAGGGAAGACTTAGAAAGCTCAGCATTGCTAAACAGTTTGTCAAATAGTTGAGACTATGTTTATATTAGGCTGAATCTGATGGATAAGTAGTAAAGAAAAAAAAAAAAAACGCTGCAAACAGCGACCTTATCACAGAAGTTGAATCACATTCATTTTCATTTTCACTAACTGGCATTTTCATCTGATCCTGTTTTTTATAACTACTAATTTGAAAACACCAAACGAACTGGATTGGGTTACAAATTGTCAAAAATATAGTCCCATATAATTGTACATGTGACAATAGACCCTTGTTATCCTAAAATAGATTGTTAAAAGATAACACAGAGAATAAAAGGCCAAATACACACATACACCCACACCCACACCCATACGTATATATTTCCTCCAAAAAGACAGGGAAAAAATTGTTGAAATACTATAAACAGCAGATTTTAAAAGGGAGAATAAGGAACAACAGAAGTAGACAGACAGCTGCCTAAAAAGAATATGAAGATCAGGTAAAGGAAATATTTAAATCAAAACAAAGTTTGGCCAAAAAAGAGACAGAGACTAGAAGTACAAAATGAAGCATAACATTACATATATTTTCTGAAAAGTAATAAGAAACCTAAGTATTACAAAAGCACTTAAAGAGGCAGATGATACAAGGCACATACATTTTAATTCATTTTTTTACCTCTAAGCCAAGAAATGCCTGCACACTATTTGTTCTATCAAGACAATCCAAGCAGTTTGTTCGAACTGTACCACTCTGGCATCTGTAACCAATAAAGTTAAATATCTAGTTTGGAACAAAAATAAAGCTAAAACAAACAGCAAATAATTGAGGTAATTAAAATGTAGCACCCACCTTCCCTCTCCAACTTTTTACTATTACAGTATTCAAATATGCAAAAAAAAAAATTATACTGTGAACATCCATATACCCACCATTTAAATTTGACAACTGTTAACATTTTGTCACATATTCTTCATTACATTATCTATCACACACTTACTTTTAATTAGGCCAACAATTAGAAACTAAATATACATTCAGGTTTATGCTCTTACAGTTCTTTGCACATAAAAGAAAAATATTTATGGAACAAAAATTTTTTTTAAACCTAAGATCTGTTATCTCTAATGACTGTGTCTACAACATTGATGCTAAATAAAATACAAATTGAAAAATTAAAAATTTGAGCTTTCTGCACTCAAGTTTCCCTTAACCTATATTCTGAACTCTTTTAACATTTACTTTTCTCCTCTATTTCACATACAAAAACTGAAATTTAAATTATACTAAAGCAGACAGTAAACAATGTCTTTCACTTCTATTTGCATTTAATAGTCTTTACTGGCATCAAGAAATATTAAAACATAAGTTTTAAAAGAGAAGTAAAACAGTTTCATATATAATAACATGAAGTATGAAGCCAGACAAATTCCAGTTCTAACACTTTGCAGCAGATGGGAATGGACATAACAATAGAGCCTATCCCTATAATTGTTATTGATACATGTTAAGACTTAAGTACACTGCCTGCTCCATAAAATGAGCTCACTAATGTAACCTCTTATTATTATTTGATGAATTCTAAAGAAAGAAAAACCAGTTTAAAATCAAGTATAGGATGGGTGAGATGGCTCATGCCTGTAATTCTAGCACTTTGGGAGGCTGAGGCAGGTGGATCGCTTGAGCCCAGGAGTTTGAGCCCAGCCTGGGCAATACAGGGAGACCCCCGTCTCTACCAAAAAAAAAAAAAAAAAAAGCCAGGCGTGGTGGCACACACCTGTATTCCCAGCTACTCAGGAGGCTGAGGTGAGAGGATCTCCTGAAACCAGAAAGCAGAGGCTACAGGGAGATAAGACTGCACCACTGCACACCAGCCTGGCAACAAAGTGAGGTCCTATTTCGAAATAATAAAAATAAAACAAAAAATTTAAAAGATATTTTATTTGATTATAAACTTTAATTTTAAAAAGAAAATTTAAGAGTTCAACGTTAAGAATAATTTTTAATTATAGCAATGCTCCAATTCAAAGAACAGAGAAACAGGGAGAAACAGGGGAGTCAAACCTTTGAACTTCACTTCCATTGAAATAAAAAAATCCATAATCTAGAAACTTCTGGACTTGAGGTTTAAGGACACTGTGTAATTTTTCTGCCTTTCCTCCCTTAACCATTTGATGATAGTCAAAATTCACCATCTGGATATCAGCAGCATGTTCAGAAGCTTTCAAATGACTCTGAAAGTAAAAAGGCAAATATTCATCTAAATGAAAGTAAAAAGGTAAATATTCATCTAAATATTCATCACATTTCATTGACACTGGCAATAAATCTTTTCCCTGAAGTCTCACATACTATCCCTCAGAGATAAGGTGACATAATTAACATCAGGGTACTTAAATAATATTCTTATCTGGTTTAGGAAATAAAAAATTATTTCCAATTGCCAGCATTTTATTTTTACAACACAAATTTAATAACTATTTATACCTATTATAGAATCTCAAAATTATCTAAGACAAAGCCTATCAAAGACTGAAAGATTCATATTTTATAACTTCATTCAATACATACAAATATTTTTAAATTTTACCATAAAGTCACTCTGTAAAGTATAATCTGTTTATTAACAATATTTCACAAGATTAAAATAACAGCTATATAATTAGGATGCTTCTGGACTTAGGAGATTGAACTTTAGAAAATGTTTTTTAACTATCTTAAGTTTATAATCATATGTAACACCATAATTTATACTAATTCATTATTAATTCAATAACTGCTTATTAAAATATTTTTTCTTTAGAAGTCAGGGAATTTGGGGGTTCCTTTTCACATGAAATTCTCAAGTTTTCCCTCATCAATGCAAGAAGGTATAGTGTTGCATGTATATAAATGCATTATTCACAATTTCATAGGTTAAAAACAATGACTATGGTTCTAGGAAGCAGGCAAAGCAATCAACAGATGAAGAAGGAAACTGCTATTTCTCTACTAGTGATAGATAAACTTTTGGCAAGAAGGTTATTTTTCTGTTTCTCTACAAAATAAAAAAGCAGATTAGAAAACAGTGTCATTTGCATTGAAAACTTTTCAGAATCCCAGTTTCAGCAACATTAGCCTAAATTGTTTCTTAATAGACCCAAAGAGTTCAAGTTTCCAACAAGTACCCAACCTTTTTCTTGGAAGTAATTTACTTCCTGGAAGAATCTGATTACCATATTATTTTATTTTTTACTACTATTCTAGGTGTTCATGGGGCAGAATGAAATAAGAAATGACCATACTTACCTGGAAAGCTTTACTTAACATATGTTCACCTTCCTTAGATCCAAGCAAATTTACTATTATTTGTTTACCATATAAGTTCTTAAGTGTTCTAAAATGCCTATTTAAGAAAGAAAGGAAATAAGCACATGTCAAATAAGAAGCCTAATTTTTTCAATAAACAAGAATCCATTATTAAATATAACTTATATGGCATTATTTTAAACACAGAATTGGAAAACTGGGTGCAAATTCATTGTACATGGTCTCAAAGCTGAATTTATGAAAACTCATGAATGCAATTTCCTCTCTGACTTATGGGTACTGAGACTCCCATCCCTGCTGGAGCTGTGGAGACATCCAGCTTCTGCCTACTCTGTGAGGCTGGCACCAGACAAGATAGACAACAGCCATAAGCTTGACTGGAAATGCAGTAAGGGCAGATGGCAAAGGGCTGCTGCTCACATGTGAGGACATCACATACTCTGTTGAGGATTCAGAGGGACCTCCTTACTAGCTCCAGTCTTCAGAAAAATGGGCCCCAAATACGAGTCTTTTTTCTTTCCAGCTTCTAACCATTCCAGAAGCTATGTAGAGCAATGCCACACAAAGAAATGTAACACAAACCACACCTATAATGTTAAATTTTCAAGAAGGTGCATTTATAAACATGAAACAAAATATACTTTCTTTAACTCAAAATGTCTAAAATATCATTTCAACATGTAATCAATATAAAACAACTACAGTTAACCTTTCAACAACACAGGTTTGAACTGTGCAAGTCCACTTATATATGGATTTTTTCAACCAAACAAGAATCAAAACTACAGTATTCCTGGCATGCAAAACCCATGAATATGAATGATGACTTCATAAGCATGGGTTCCACAGGGCCGACTGTGAAACTTGAGTATGTGCAGATTTTGGTATGTGAGGATAGAACCAATACTCTGAATATACCGAACATGATTTTACTAATGAGACACCTTACATTCTTTGTTATTTTTTAAGGCAGTCTTTGAAATCTAGTGTGCATTTTATACTTGCAGCACATCTCAACTGAGACTAGTCACACATTTCAAGTGCCCAGCAGCTACATGTGGCTAGTGGTTGCTATACTGGACAATGTGCCCACAGAGGAAGTTTTAAGGTCAAGAGATTAAGACCCACACTTCCATCACTACCACCCCCAGAAGTCATAACAGTAGGTGTCACTGTCTTTCAATTAAATTAGGAGTCAGAAGGAATTTTATTTAAAGCCAAAAAAGTTTGAAATGAATCAGTAAATATAAGTAGTCCCACTGCTTAGCAATATCAAAACTTAAAGTACTATGTAAAAATTGTCTTACCTGTCAAAAGCAGGTGCATTGGCCTCAAATCCCCTTGACATACGGACACGATGAGATCCCACCTTAGACAAGAAAAATATATTTAATCACACCAAAAACCAACATACAGACGAAAGAAATATCACTGCTTACAATATTTCACAATTTCTTTGTTGAACACACAGTTGTTAATCAAATAACTGATTTTCATTCATGATATGCTTTTATAAAAAAAAGTTCCAGGGGATTTCCACCCCCCACCTTTATTTTTAAAAAAACCAACCTCATCAAAAAAATAACTAGAAGTTACCTCATTATGACATATTCGTAAACTAATAGGAATTTTTATTGATGAAAACTATTTTTAAAGGTGTTTTCATATATGTTACTTTAAGTTCAAACTACATGCCCTGTGTAACAGACAGTATTACCATTTGGGTAATTAAAAAAACTAAAATACCAACAGGTGAAATAACTCTGAGATCAACATAACTAATTCCAAAAGAGATTCAGATGAGATTTTATGTCTCTGACCTAAATTCCTACTCCTCCAAGCTGCCTACCAGTACAAATGTCTATGTGTTTTTTTCTTCTGCTATGTTGAATACTCTATTCACCTCTCCCTCACCAAAAGTTCCACCAAATTGAGAATATCATTCCTTCCTGGAAAAGCAGACTTTCCAAGTCAACCTTGCCATCACCCAACTATAGTAATTGCACATTTTGCGGAATCAGAAATTTTGGGTTAAGCAAATTAAACAAGATGGAAAATATCTACCTATTGTATATTGTTATAAGTTTTCTTTTCTTACATAGGAGAACAGCAGAGAGATGAGGCATAATTGAGAAAGATACAACATGCCAAGAAGAAATAGATAGGTGAGACCAGTTTATTTCTCTGAACTTCAATTTACACATTTCTCTCTGAGACTTTGGGATGAAGGTTGCCCAATCATAACAAGGACCACTGAGGCGGGCAAAAAAAAGTTGCCCAAAATTCATTCTTGCTAACCTGTGAACAAAGTGCTTTTTTTTTTTTTTTTTTTGAGACAGAGTCTCACTCTATTGCTAGGCTGGAGTGCAGTGGTGCCATCTCGGCTCACTGCAACCTCCGCCTCCTGGGTTCAAGCGATTCTCCTGCCTCAGCCTCCCGAGTGGTTGGGACTACAGGCACGCGCCACCACGCCCGGCTAATTTTTGTATTTTTAGTAAAGATGGGGTTTCACCATGTTGGCCAGGATGGTCTCGATCTCTTGACCTCGTGATCTGCCTGCCTTGGCCTCTCAAAGTGCTGGGATTACAGGCATGAGCCACCGTGCCCCGCCCAAAATGCTTTTAAAGAGGGTGTAAAAGGAGGGTTGTCAAATCAGTCATGCAATTTGACAAGTAAAACCAGAAGATAAACTCTAATATGCTCATCCAAATCCAAAACTGAATTAACAGTACAGTATTATCATTCATTAAGCATTATCCCTCACTGCACTCACTAAGTCAGATAATCTAATGAGTATTCTGATAACCAGGGGATTCTCTCCTTAATTTTTAAATAAGAAATCAATTAGCCTAATGTCACATCTGTGTTTTATTTTATAGTACTTAATAATCTTCATAGAAGTTTAAAATTTGAAAGATGTATGTCCCAGGACATTAAGCATTTCAGACTGCAGAAAACTCAGAAGAAGTTGACACTTTTTCTTTGGAGTAATCCCAGATTAACTGCCTATCACTCTATACAAGTTCAAGACTTAGCATTTTGTTTACTGATTAACATTTATTTTGCATAGTACTGCAATTGTGCTTAAGGTGAAAAAAATCCAGTTCTCACGTCTTCCAGGTAATGCCTGTGGTTGTTTTCCATCACTGTTCCCCAACACATATATACATCCAGCTATGTATCACAGCTCTCATAGCAATATACTGGCTAGACTAGATTAGATTTTTGTTTTTGTGTTATTAGAGACAGGGTCTCACTCTGTCAACCAAGCTGGAGTGCAGTGGTGCGATCATAGCTCACTGCAGCCTCAACCTCCTGGGTTCAAGGGATCCTCCCACCTCAGCCTGCTGAGTAGCTGAGGCTACAGGCACATGTCACCATGCCTGGATAATTTTTATTTTTTTATTTTTTTGTAGAACTGGGTGTCTATGTTGCCCAGGATGGTCTTGAACTCCTGGTCTCAAGTAATCCTCCCACCTTGGCCTCCTAGACTAGGTTTTATTACTCAACACTGAAAGAAAAGTTTTACAATAAGAGAGCTGTTGCCAATTGTGATAAAAGTAGCACTCCAGAAAGTGTTAAGGCTTTAAATAACCATAACTTTATCCAATTTAAAAAAAGTTGCAGCCAGGTGTGGTGGCTCATACCTATAACCCCAGTACTTTGGGAGGCCGAGGCAGGTGGATCACCTGAGGTCAGGAGTTTGAGACCGGCGGATCATCTGAAGTCAGGAGTTCGAGACCAGCCTGACCAACATGGTGAAACTCTGTCTCCACTAAAATACAAAAATTAGCTGGGCATGGTGGCACATGCCTGTAATCCCAGCTACTGGGGATGCTGAGGTAGGAGAATCACTTGAAGCCAGGAGGAGGAGGTTACAGCGAGCCAAGACTGTGCCAATGCACTCCAGCCTGGGAACAAGAGCTAAATTCCATCTCAGCAGGGAAGAAAAAAGTTGCATTAAAGGTATTTTTAAAAATCATTTAATTGTGTGGTATGGAAAACCATTTTCCATCAATATTACTGCTTCATATTCACATATTTCTGAAATTTCAACCAAAAATTGGGCGTAGATCTCACAGTGTTTACCATTTTTTGACTTATTGATATGGTTTGGATCTGTGTACCCCCCAAATCTCTTGCTGAATTGTAATCCCAAGGTTGAAGGTGGGGTCTGGTGGGAGGTGACTGAATCATGGGGGTGGAGTTCTGATGAATGGTTTAGCACTATGCCCCCTTGCACTGTTCTTATGCTAGTGAGTGAGTTCTCATGAGATCTGGTTGCTTAAAAGTGTGTAGCACCTCCCTCTTATCTTTCTTTTGCTCCTGCTCCCACCATGTGAGACTCCTCGCTCCTGCTTTGCCTTCCGCCATGATCGGAAGCTTCCTGAAGCCTCCCCAGAAGCAGATGCTGCCATTCTTCCTGTACATCCTGCAGAACCATGAGCCAATTAAACCTCTTTCTTCATAAATTACTCAGAATCAGGTATTTCTTTATATCAATGTGAGAATGGACTAATAAACTGATGTATACTGTAATGTAGTATAATAGTATACTGAGTATTGTAAGTTATAAATGCTAAAGAACTTCAGAGAAAGGAAATAAGTAAAAGGAAAATCACAAGTCAAAGGAAATTATAAGTAAGTTGCCAGTCTAAAAATGTCATCTTACTTGTGTAACACCTTATGACAATTCTTACAATGCCTCAAACAAATTCATCTTGGTATTTACCTTTTCCATAAAAGGCCTGAATGCCCAAATGGCCAGCTCTCTATGAAGCATCATTATATCTTTGAATCTCCCATAGCACCTAGCATAAAATAACATACATGGGAAGAACTCAAGTATTTAACAAAGAGATCTGAGTGGCCACTGAATGAAAATAATTCTTAATTTTGGAAGTAGAGGATTCCTGCTAGAAAACTGCAAGGCCTGCAGTTGGATAGGCTGAGTAAACCAGATCATAAGGACACAAGTGCCTAGTAAATCTGACAGACATAATATATATAAAAAATAAGAAGACCTGTTAGAGTTAGCAGGAAGCAGGGCTTTGAGGGACAAGACAGAAAACTGTGAGAATCTTCCAGGCTAGAAGAAATTATGGGCCGGGCGCGGTGGCTCAAGCCTGTAATCCCAGCACTTTGGGAGGCCGAGACGGGCGGATCACGAGGTCAGGAGATCGAGACCATCCTGGCTAACACGGTGAAACCCCGTCTCTACTAAAAAAAAATACAAAAAAACTAGCCGGGCGAGGTGGCGGGCGCCTGTAGTCCCAGCTACTCGGGAGGCTGAGGCAGGAGAATGGCGTGAACCCGGGAGGCGGAGCTTGCAGTGAGCTGAGATCCGGCCACTGCACTCCAGCCTGGGCGACAGAGCGAGACTCCGTCTCAAAAAAAAAAAAAAAAAAAAAGAAGAAATTATGAAAACCTTAACTCAGAGGATAGTAGTAGGAATAAAAAGAAAGTCCCACTGCCTAGAAGAATGCTGGGACTAATGGTAACAGGGCTACTCTTCACTTGGTCAGGACTGGCTGCTTCACAGCCATTAGAGTAGGATCTTATAAAACAGAAGTTCTTGACTTTGAGTGGTAGAGAACTTGGTTAAAAATGAGGATTCCTGGCCGGGCATGGTGGCTCATGCCTGTAATCCCAGTGCTTTGGGAGGCCGAGGTAGGTGGATCACCTGAGGTCAGGAGTGCGAGACCAGTCTGGTCAATATGATGAAACCCCATTTCTATTAAAAATTCAAAAATAAGGCAGGTGTGGTGGCACGCGCCTAATAGTCCCAGCTCTCAGGAGGCTGAGGCAGGAGAACTACTTGACCCTGGGAAGTGGAGGTTGCAATAAGCCGAGATCGCACCACTGCACTTCAGCCTGGGCGACAGAGCATCTCTCTGTCACAAAAAAAAATAAATAAATAAAAAATAAAAATCCATAATTTTCCACCTATCACGACATAACATTAGCAAACAGACTGTATAGGAAGGCTGCAGCACACAGGAGAAGGAATGAACAAGGAAGTCCCACTCAAGGAAGATCCCTCAGTGTAACTACTCAGGACCCAACCTTATTGGATCATCAAAACACTGTAATTCAGAACTCCTTATTAAAATAACCAGGCCAGGTACAGTGGCTCAGGCCTGTAATCCTAGCATTCTGGCAGGCCAAGGCAGGAGAACTGTTTGCCCAGGAGTTCAAGACCATCCTGGGCAACATGGTGGGACTCTGTCTCTACAAAAAATAGTGATATGTGCCTGTAGTCCCAGCTACCTGGTAGGCTGAGGTGGGAGGATCACTTGAGCCTGGGAGATCAAGGCTGCAGTGAGCCGTGATTGCACCAGTGCACTTAAGCCTGGGTGGCAGAGTGAGACCCTGTCTCAAATAAATAAATATACAAATAAATGTAAATAAAATAACACGAAGACAGTGTAACACAGGGCTCATAAACTGGTTATTAGAATCTCTAACACTAGCCTGTCCCTAAAACAAAAGCATTCACCTTGCATCACATCAGGGTTTCAGCAATGTTCTTAAAGCAAATATTCCAAACACCCATTGTTGATCATGAAAGCTTAGGAGAAGTGGGGTTCTGTTGGCATTCTCTCCTAAGGGAAATTTGGGGAAAGATATATCTATTTAAGTTATCCCTACAAAGATAAAACAAGTCAAATCGTCTTGACAAGAATTCAAGAATTTTTGCATAGCAGTACAAGGATTAATCCTTGTTAACTGTTAGACTGTCTTAAATAAAATGTTACTAAAAAGGTTAAAGTGGTCTGTAATATTTCTCTGCAATAACCAGTCTACGACATAAGAGATCCAGCAGTCAAATAAAGGAAGCAAGAATTTTTTTTCTCTTTTCTCAATACTATATGCTGAAGCACCAAACTTACTAGACTATACATACCTAGATCCTAAAGTAAATATGACATACTTTAAGGACTAATAAATTTTGAATAAAAATAAAATGTCAACAATAGTTAACCCTTACATGGTGCTGACTGGTGGCCAGGTGCTATTCTAAGTGCTTTTTATTTAATCCTTACAACAACCCTATAAAGTAAGTACTATTAATATTCCCATTATACAGATAAGGAAACAGACACAGAAGGGTTAAATTATTTGCCCAAGATCACACAGCTAGTAGTGGTAAAGTAAGGATCTCAATTAAGAAGTCTGGTTCCCAAGGCTTTGTTTTATCTACTACATTCTTCTGCCTAAAGAGGTTAAATCATTATATACTAAGATAAGAAGGTAATAAATATGGAATCACATTGAAAATCAATACACTATAAAGACTTCAAAATTCTTAACACTAAATACAGCAGCTGAATTTCAATGGCTATTTGAAAGAGCATTAAAAGAAAAAATATCTAAGATAATTCCAGAAACTCTGTACTCAGATCCTTAATTGTAAATCCAGTTAACATTATTAGATGGAATAATGGAACTGTCAATGAATTAATTAATAAACTATCCAGAAAGTTTAGAAAATATGAAAATTTTTCAAAAAATAAAAATAACTGAATGTCAAACACATACTTGCAACCCTGGTTGCTCCCAGAACAATGGAACAGATCCTCGGATTTGTATGAAGGAAGAAACTGAGTCATCTAAGTATACAACCTACAGAAAAAAAAAAAAATATGTAAACTATTTCCACAGAAAGGTTGTTACACTTACATTAGATTGACGGCCGGGTGCGGTGGCTCACGCCTGTAATCCCAGCACTTTGGGAGGCCGAGGCGGGCGGATCACGAGGTCAGGAGATCGAGACCATCCTGGCTAACACGGTGAAACCCCATCTCTACTAAAAATGCAAAAAATTAGCCGGGCGAGGCGGCGGGCGCCTGTAGTCCCAGCTACTCGGGAGGCTGAGGCAGGAGAATGGCGTGAACCCGGGAGGCGGAGCTTGCAGTGAGTCGAGATCGCGCCACTGCACTCCAGCCTGGGCGACTAAGCGAGACTCTGTCTCAAAAAAAAAAAAAAAAAAAAAAAAAAAAACAAATTGACTAAAATCTATTGCATACTAGTTAATTTGTTTTTTTTTTTTTTTTTGAGACCGAGTCTCACTCTGTCGCCCAAGCTGGAGTGCAGTGGCGTGATCTCGGCTCACTGCAACCTCCACCTGCCGGGTTCAAGCAATTCTCTTGTCTCGCCCTCCCGAGTAGCTGGGACTACAGGCGCCCGCCACCACACCCGGCTGATTTTTTTTATTTTTAGTAGAGACGGGGTTTCACCATGTTTGCCAGGATGGTCTCAATCTGCTGACCTCATGATCTGCCTGCCTCGGCCTCCTGAAGTGCTAGGATTACAGGCGTGAGCCACCGCGCCAGGCACATACTAGTTAAATTTTATAATCTAACTCTCATGTACAATTGTCCAAAATAGGCCACTATACACGCTTGACTTTTTTTTCTGTTAGCGATATTAACCAAAAAAATTGGTAAAAATATAAGCATAAGATTCACAATTTTTAAAAATAAATTCCTTTTAAATCTTAATATTTTACATACATGTCTTTATATTTCATTTTGTTTAGCTCTTTGTAACCTAATTTGAAGATCTGTGTTGGGCTGGGTTCATGGCCTGAATTTATAATCATATAGTTTCATAGCCAAAAAATCATAATTTCTAATTTTTAGATGGTACATATATTTGCTATTCAGAGCTGGGTTTAATTTAACTTCACAAAAAAACAAGCTGTCTAGCTCTACAACTGAGGATTTTAAAATTCAATACCAAAACACAGAGCATTGACTATGTCATGCTGATTAGTGACATCTTGTTACCTAGATGAAGAGCCAGACCAAAATAAGTTTGTTTTAGGGAAGCCTTTTTTTTAAGGCCCATAAGTAACCAAGAACAATCATAAAACAACATTATAGATGTTAAAATGAGTTCTGAATCAAATAAAAATCTGTTATTCTAGTATTTTCTGTACCTCTCCTATAATACATTAATTAAGTAATATAAAACACTATATATACCTGTTCTGTTTCTACAAAATTGGCAACATGACCATCATCATTTGTTCCCCGGACATTAAACCTGGTCCCAGCTCGTTCACAGCTTAATCTTGAAATGAGGCAAGCCTTTGCCTGTTTATGAGCAGCATAAATTGTTCTGATTTCTACTCCTCCACACATAAGACGTAATAACCAGTCATCACAATTCACACCATAGTGTTTGAGATGCAAATGCAAAGACTGATTCCTAACAGGAAAAGAAATAAATGATTAGTTTATGGAATACTAAATAACAAAGTATGACTTTAAAAATAATCTCCTGGAAAATTAATTTAATATTATTAAATTTAAAGGCACAAACAACAAATCAATTCATTTACATTTACTATGCTGGGGATCAGAAGACAGGGCTATAAAATGAGATCCTTCAACATGTGATCTATGGTCCACAGAAAAGGAGTATTTTTGTGTTTTTAGTATCTATGGCCCATTTCTGTTATGTCTTTATATATAATGTATTTATAACCTAACTTGTTCCAAAAAGGATTACATATGCATGTCCCCACCCCAATTTATGAAGCTCTACTTTTTTTTTTTTAATTTATTTATTTTTGAGACAGAGTCTCGCTCTGTCGCCCGGGCTGGAGTGCAGTGGCGTGATCTCGTCTCACTGCAACCTCCGCCTCCCAGTTTCAAGCGATTCTTCTGCTTCAGCCTCCCACGTAGCTGGGATTACAGGCGTGCACTATCACGCCCGGCTAATTATTTTTTTTCTTTTTCTTTATTTTTTTTTTGAGACGGAGTCTCGCTCTGTCACCCAGGCTGGAGTGCAGTGGAGGATCTTGGCTCGCTGCAAGCTCCACCTCCCGGTTTTATGCCATTTTCCTGCCTCAGTCTTCTGAGTAGCTGGGACTACAGGCACCCACCACCATGCGCGGCTAATTTTTTGTATTTTTGGTAGAGACGGGGTTTCACCGTGTTAGTGTTAGCCAGGATGGTCTTGAACTCCTGAACTTGTGATCCATCTGCCTCAGCCTCCCAAAGTGCTGGGAGTACAAGCGTGAGCCACAGCGCCCGTCCACGAAACTCTACTTTTAAGGCTTGACTTTTATAAGGCTCTATTTTAATTAATTTAAATTTAAATAGCAAGATGTGGCTAGTGGCTACCACATTAGAAAGTGCAGGCATAGGGTTTACCATCACTCCAAATACTTTTAGCATTCTAGGTAACAGATGTGGCCTGGTTTCCAAACTTTTTTCAGAGAAAAAAAATTTATTCAAACAAACATGCAGAAGCCCAATGATTATGATACAGATAAAAGCTGCCATGGCTAAAGTGGGGATTGGGACTGAGCCTTGCTGGGTTGGCCATCTCACCCTGATTATCCCTCAGGGGTCTCTCCTGGAACCTTAGACCTCCACAGAACATATAAAGAAACTTCTAACAACATACCACTAAGGAAAATATATTAAGTGGAAAAACTCTATCAATTTGAAAGTGAGTTTTCTGTATTGTTGAAGTTTGGTTCTCTAGGTTTTAAGTGGAATTCTTCTACTTAAGTGCTCCGTACTCTCTCTCTTCCTGTGTTAAATAAGGTATAAAAGATGTAATAGCATTCTCTTGAAGACTCACAGCAATAGCCCTCAACTCCCTGCCAGCCCCTCAGATTACAGGATGCAATAGAGATAAAAAGGGTGGTCACCTGAAGTTCTGGAAAACCAGCTATGACCCCAACCCCTCTTATCCATCCAGGAAAGCACAAGGGAATATAAATGAGTGATGAGGTTACTACAGGGATAATGTTAAATCTGATAACTGTTACTTATTTTAAAAATACATTGACTTAAACTTCCATACTTTGCTACTACCCACATTGATCTGCGGCAAAGTTCAAATTGGTTGTGACCCAGTATGTCCAAACACCACAGCTGAGATCTACGCCACAGCAAAGTTACAAGAAACTTACTTGTCCCCATTTAAATAGACCTTAAATCCTATGCATTTTGTGCAGGCAGAGTTTCTCTCTCTGCTGTCAGTTTTCATTTTTCTTTGCTGTCAGTGTGTCACTGTTTTAGCATTTAAATTTATACATGACTTTTGACTGGCAGCAGCTTAGAATTTCCAATGGAGTAAAGTTATCTGGGTTTTGTGATAGGTATCTGCCACTCTTTGGCTACAAAAATTACATGGTTGTATCCTGGAAAATATTGCTATTAAGTGCAAGGGTATGCACAATGAATTCCAAAAGTTTCTGTTTTTCTATATAAACTGAAGCTGAAGAATCCCAATCCTTAGCAAAATTGTAAAATGAGCAAAATTCACCTTTGGTGCTTTAGCCGTCCCTTTGTTCAACCTGTCTCCTACTGGACAAACCTCAGGCTTTCTTTTATCTGACTTTGCCCTCATCTCTACTCTTAAGTGAATTAAAAAAAAAAAAAATGAGGCCAGGCACAGTGGCGCACGCCTATAATCCCAGCACTTCGGGAGGCTAAGGTGGGGGGATCACTTCAGGTCAGGAGTTGGAGACCAGCTTGGCCAACGTGGTGAAACCCCATCCCTATTAAAAACACAAAAATATTAGCCAGCATGGTGGTTCACGCCTGTGGTCCCAGCTACCTGGGAGACTGAGGCAGGAGAACTGTTTGAACCCAGGAGGTGAAGGTTGCAGTGAGCCAAGATCGCGCCACTGCACTCCAGCCTGGGCAACAGAGTGACACTCTCAAAAAAATCAACCGACCGACCGACCAACCAACCAATCATTCCTATTGATTAAACCTAGGCAATATATCTGCATCTGCTTGGACTTCTAATTGTTGTATGAAAGCTTTTATCTCTCAATCTAAGAAACTTTGGGTAAAATGAGGAGGGGAAAAAAATGTAAGGACAGCTGAAACACATTTACCTTTCCAAAGGACTTCAACATCCTCTGCTAGAAAAAGTGTAGTGTTGACATGGTTTTAACTCTTGGAAGCCTATTTCTGAATGCTACACAAAAGTACATCCCATCATTGCTAGCTTCTTTGGGCAGGCAGGAACTCATGTCCATTCATCTGCCCTGTTAGTCCCTGCAACCTCTCTCTCCTTTCCCCTCCCTCATGGTCTCCTCCTTTGCTAAACCCAAGTATCTAACACATAATGCTATAAACTCTGTTTTTATTCTGTCCACTCTTCTCCCTGATGCCACCACTCTGGGTCAAAATACTTCCATGTGAACTACAATGTGACCAAGCTGTTGCTCTAAAGTTAGTTTCTTATCCTAAGGTTGTTGTTGACTTTGAGTCTTCTGACAGCTAGGGCAAATGGGTGACACCCGAATGTGCTACTCAAGGACTATGTAAGTGACAGTGAAAGTGTGAGAGAGAAAAAGTACACAAGAGGAAACACCTTGAATCTGAACTGTTAAGGGAGGCCAAGAGCAGAGAGTCCTGAACTTTGGCCTTAAACCATATGTCAATATAATAAAACATAATTTGCACAAGATATCAACGGAAAAAGTCAACATCAATGCTGGCTGTAAACAACAGAACCACTATACTAGAAATCTGGTCTGCTGCAATAGAACAATGCTAATTATAGTCCCATGTGTTCTGCTCATCATTTGTGCCTACTTAGAATACAGCACAGTTATGCATAATTATGAAATACATTGCACTTACCTACATAAGTCCTACCTTATTATAGTACTAGACTTTGTCCCAGTATACTACTACTTCACAGTCTGTTGCTCTTGAATCAAGACCACCTACTTATAACCTTAAAATTTAGAATAATAAGGGAATGCTGGCTTAGAAAGGGAATGCTGCCAGAGACAAGATCTCAAAACCAAGAATAGGAAATGTGAGTAGCACAGTTTTGTTACAATTAAATTCATTTCTAAATTTACACAACTATTTTAAATGTATTTTTGAAATGAAAGTTCAGTCTAGATCAGGTGGAGCACAGGGGTTTTATGTCACATGCCAACTTCAATAAACCGACAGTGGCTGCCTGCCATGCTCAGCTGAGGACTCCAGAGAAAGAAAGAGGGATACACTCAATTAGCAATGTCTATCCCTTGTTATTTCTAGACATAACAACTGCTGAACATTTTTTTTTTTTTTGTAAAGCAAGCACAAGTTTTATTGGGGGAAATACAAGTACACTCCAAGAGAGGAGTGGGCTGACCCTGCTTGAAACACCCCCAAGACATTCTACATTGTGATCCTCTATTATCCCAGTTCTTTCTTTACCCAGTTCTCACCAAGGTTTGGGGGATCCTCCCTTACTGTGCTTAATGCACATGCACAGGAATGAGTGATCAATATGAATCCTATCTAATGGTGGCACTGCTTATTACCAACCCAGGAAGGTATAGCCATCAATTTTGTACTCATTGTGCCTGCTCGGCTCTCAGGAATTCCCCTTTGCCTTTTTCCTTCCATATCAGGATCTAGTTAACAACATTCTGACAGTTCAACCATGGAGTGAGTACTGGGCATCCTAAGAGGTGTTCCGGGGCGTTCTTTCCAACATGGATACCTCCCCCTCATGCCTGCTCATATCTGACTGTCTACTCTTACATTTCCCCCTCAAGGCATGGGGACCCAGAAATCTTTTGGGAGATGGAGCAGAGGTCATTCTCTGTAGCTACTTGCTGCTGAAAAGGGGCATCGAGGGTCTTCAGGGTCCTTCCTCCTTGCTTGCTGTCATGGTGAGGAGGTTTTGACGACTGAACAACTGCTGAACATGTTATGTCCCAAATCACCAAAAGGGAAAAAATGAACTCACCAGAAAAATCTATTATCTGTTGTCTGTTCTTGCATGCTACGATGTGCATTAAGACTCAAATCTAAACTGATGCCAGATGCAGACCATGCAAAATAAAAGTTTCCTGAATTCAAAACTTTCCGCACTTCTGAAATGCGATCCTCATCTGAAGAATCAATTCGCAGTGATATAAACTCAGTGGAAGTAACTCGGAAAACTTCAGATTCTTGAATTTTTCCAACAGACATACATCCAGTGACTAGGACCAGATAATGTAACATAGTATCACCTGCAAAACCCAAAGATTTTACTGGATGAAAAATCCCAACATTTTCAAGCTATTCCATTTCTTCTTGCACCTCTATTTTTAAAATCTGACATTGTGATTATTTTAAACTTATCATGGATGTGTTGAAATTCACTAGACATTTTGGTTGAAAAAAATCCTTGTTTAAATATATTAAGTATAATAAAGCATTTAAACATTAACAGGATAATCTCACACAAAACTGTTCCTGAACTTACTCTGAGGCTATAAAAACTTTATCAAATAATTGGCCGGGCATGGTGGCTCATGCCTGTAATCCCAGCACTTTGGGAGGCCGAGGCGGGCGGATCACCTGAGTTTGGGAGTTCAAGACCACCCTGACCAACATGGAGAAACTCCATCTCTATTAAAAATACAAAAATTAGCTGGGCGTGATGGCGCATGCCTGTAATCCCAGCTACTCAGGAGGCTGAGGCAGGAGAATCACTTGAACCTGGAAGGCAGAGGTTGCGGTGAGCCGAGATCGCACCATTGCACTCCAGCCTGGGCAACAAGAGTAAAAAGTACATCTCAAAAAAAATGAAACAAACAAGAAAAAAACTTTATCAAATAAAAAAGTATGTGTTACCTTCTCTACTTTTGTTTAATGACTGTCAGAAAATTCAGATAAGATAATGAATTCACACTCATTTTTACAAGTTCTTTGTAAATAGTAAAGTTGAAAAAATGGTATACTATTTTGAGCTGATGATATTGATGACATATGGGCAAAAGTCTCTGGTAACAATTTATAAAGCAATTTGGTTTACAAAAACTTTCATAGAGATTGTTTTCATGTAATTGTGACAAAAAGTCTATGAAATTAATATAAAGTTGAAATTGAACAATGGTATACTGTGAGCATGGGCTCTGACACAGGTAGAAGTGGCCCTGAATCGTGGCTCCATTACGTATTACCTGGACCAATTTCAGTACGTAGCATAACCAACCTGAGATACCATCTCTTATAAAAAGAGATTAAAGCAAATACCTCAGTACACTGTGAGACTTACCCAGGACTAATCAGCAAAGCACCTAAGCACAGTGCTTTATATGTGATCAATCCATAACAAACGACAAATCTCCATTTTATAGAACAGTGCTACTCAAAGTATGGTCCATGAACTGTTACCAGCTCACAGTGAGAAAGGATGCTTACACTAGAATGGAAATCTAGTGTATATTACTAAGTGTATATTACTAAGTGTATATTACTAAGTGTATTACTAGTGTATATTACTAAGTTCATCCTTTAGTTTAGCTGACCTTTTTTTCTAGTAAGACTTTATCAATGAAAGAAGCCACATGTTGATTTACATCATAGTGCAAGCTCCTTATCTTATCATGGATCAATAACAAAATAATTTATGGACCAGTACCAATCTTGAAGCACCACTTTGAGCCGCACAGTTATAGATAAACTAGTAACTGCAAAGGTTATTCTGCAGTTCATGGTGACATTAAGTGGCAAAAAAAAAAAAAGGCTCAAGCAGAGACTTTCTGAATTCAAAACAGATGTCTTTTCCACTATAAACCAAGAAAAATCAGTGTAGTTCTAATGAAGACACTTTTTCCTAAATGCACTGAAGCAACAAAAAGGAAAATGTTCTGATTTTCTCTTTTGACAACTGACACTTATCTCTTCAAGTGGTCACACCAGAGACTGTCTCCAAACTTAGACTTACATGACTTTGAGCATGTAGCATGCCTTTTTGGGCAACAAACATTATCACAACACTAGCTACATTAATGTTTAAAAGATGTTAGCACACGTGTAGCTTAAATAAGGAGTCTACAATAATTCATAGCTAGTCCCTCTCAAATCCTTAGAATTACAAAATAGAAATGAAAAAATGAATGAATTCTACTGAATGATAAACTTACCAAGATTTAACCGCAAAACACCTAAGAGTCCATATGCATCCAGTACTTTGGAGTATGTACCCTTGATTGCCTCTTTTTCTGCAGATGCTACAAAAAAAAGTTTTAGTTTAAGAAAAATGACCTGAAACATTGGATTCTATTTAGCTAAGTATAAATCCAGAGTTTCAATCAAAAGTTTCTAAATCTGATATTCTTAAATGTACTGCATAAAGTATTTTCTCAAACTAGTAACATAAGTATTCTTCCCAAAGAGTTAATAAATTATTCCAAGACCATCTATTAATCAATCCATCCTCTCCACTGATCTGAACTCTGTCTTCTTATCCTTTTATTCTTGACAGAATAGTGCTTGACACTTAGAAAACTGACAAAACATTTAAATGATAAAAGTTAAAGGCAACACTTAACTACACAAATGTAGTGCAAGAATGGGGAAATCTGATTCTGAAAGGACAAAAGTCTGGTCTTTGCCTTATTTCTTCTGCTATAAAGTTAATGTTATCTTGCTAATGAATATAAACCACAGAATAATTTTCCTAAGACAGGCTATTATGATTATTCTATTGAGAAGAAAAAACAACAACAAAAATCAAATCCTGAAACTTTAAAGGAAAAATCTTCCTAGCACTCAGCAAATATATATTAAAAAATTGACAAAGAACCAAAGAAATATTAACAACCAGTATTTCAAAGGACAAATACAAATAATACATCCCACAGTCCACAGTTGATCCTTGAGAAAGATACCTTCCTTTCCTTCCAGGTTTCTTTCCTTCTTTGCTGCTTTCCCTTCCCCATTATCTACCCCACACTCAACTCACTTCCTGGCTGACTGGTTCACACATTATTTACTTCTTATCTACTACACTTATCCCCTTTCCTTTATCTACAAAATATGATGTTTGGCAATACTGACGTGTTCCACGTTAGAAAATCATGTAAGGAGATCCTTACAACTGGTTCATTTCCAATGCATCTTTATTGCCAACAAAAGGGCTCTTCTTAGCCTACTGCTTTGCCTAATACTCCTTTGTACTTCTCATTAGAGATCTTTTGCTTTGCCTGGAAGCTCTTCTCCAGAGTCCTACAAAACATTTCAGTTTCCCTGCCTGCTTCACCTCTTTTCAGACCACGTAGGCTTAAGCCTTCTTCCTAGTGATCTGGCTTCTGCCTTCTGATGAGTTTTGCTCTGCTAGTTGCAGCACAGGCTAAGACTAAATGACTCAATCACTCAATTAGCTGACATTTTCACAATTCTCTAATATGTTCATTATTAAGTGTGGGCCATTACCAAACCACCCAGTATGAAATTAGGGAGTGGAGATTTCACCAACCCATTAAAGTGATGGGGGTTTATATTTCATTCTGCATTCCTTGAGTTCCTATTAGTATTATTATATCTTATGTTTGCACAACAGTTAATCCTAACATTCCATGACAAACAACCCAAATATAAAACATTACAATATAAACTTTAATTACATTTTATAAAGCACAATAGAATTGCCTTCTCCTAAATACTGCCTCTTTAAGAGTACCACATGTACTGTAAACATTATAGAGACTTGTTATACCTCTCAGGACAGAAGGCATGACTTCCAGGATAAATATTATTCTAGAATTTTACAAGTCATATGCCATATACATTTAAAATACAATCACTAATATAGTTATATAGAAAGTACTAGATATATCCATTTCAGCAGCAATCATCATTTGGGTTCAAATGCCAGGAGGCAGAAGAGTTAAGAAGAAAATATAGTTTTGTTTTTTTTTTTGAGACAGAGGCTGGAGTGCAGTAGCACAATCACAGTTCACTGCAGCCTTGACCTCCAGGGCTCAAGTAATCCTCCCACCTCAGCCTCCCAAGGAGCTGGGATTATAGGCATGTGCCACCATGTCCAGCTAATTTTTTTTTTTTTAAATTTTGCAGAGATACAGTTTCTCTATGTTGCCCAGGCTGGTTGGGAACTCCCCAGCTCAAGCAATCCTCCTGTCTGAGCCTCTCAAAAGTGCTAGGATTACAGGCATGAACCACCACGCCTAGCAAAAAATATATTCTTAACATTAAGTCACCACCTTCCTTTAGAAAACAGAAAAGTCATTCTATAACTTAAATTACCATGTAACAAAATGTTCTGTCTTCTAATAATGCATAATAATTATCTTCTCATTAATTACACTCCAAACACATGAACATATGTCTCTCAGGACCAATGAAGGCCCATCTGTTAGACTATCATCTAATTCGAACATGCAAACAAATACCTTGCAGTTTAGTTATTTACATGTTTGTATTCTATTCGGAGACTCAGGAAACAGGATACACACACACACCCACACACATACCTTAAAGTGCATACTCTTAGAGCCAAATGTACTTTTAATTCCAGACACTTCCAATTTCATAAGAGAAAACAGTATCTTCTTCCTAAATATATTTGTATCTGAAGGACAGTAGATGTTTCCCTATTTTATGATATATGCTTCAAAGGTTTTGAGTAGAGTGGAGGAAGGCCCAGTACTGGCCACTAGGAAAAGAAGGATGGCCTGCGCATGAAGCTGAAGCTAGAGGCGGGGGAAAAGGGCGTCCACTCGTGGGAGGGGCAGCCTGGCATGAGTTCCTGAAGTCTGACTAGGGTGAGGAAAGGACTGTCCACCCAGGTGTGTTAGGGGCACCCTGGCATGGTAAGTAAGAGCTTGAGAGGGACGGGGAAAGCAGGGTTTTGAAGTACCAGGGGGATAAGGAGGGTACCTATGTGGTGGAGGAGGCTACATTGGCAATAGGAGAGTGGTTATCTACGGGGAATGATCAAGAATAATGACAGCCAGGTTTCTCACTGTCAGAGAAGGTACTCACAAATGCAAAGAGAGAAACTAGAATGGACAGTGTTCATTAGAATTGGAGTTACCAGGCCGGGCGCAGTGGCTCACGTCTGTAATCCCGGCACTTTGGGAGGCCAAGGCAGGCGGATCACCAGGTCAAGAGATTGAGACCATCCTGGCCAACATGGTGAAATCCCGTCTCTACTAAAAAAAACAAAAAATTAGCCGAGTGTAGTGGTGAGCACCTGTAGTCCCAGCTACTCGGGAGGCTGAGGCAGGAGAATCACTCGAACCCAAGAGGCGGAGGTTGCAGTGAACCGAGATTGTGCCACTGCACTCCAGCCTGGTGACAGAGTGAGACTCCATCTCAAAAAAAAAAACAAAAACAATTGGAGTTACCAGTGTTTTCTAGATAGACTGAAGACAGACAAAAAGATATAGAAACATAAATATAAGTATATATGTCATATACATATATAGTTACATATACTCCTTAGTACTAGCCATTGAGCAGACCTGGGATCTATAATACTCTGACAGCAATGCACACACCTAGCATACTTTGGCTTCTACATACCATTCTCCACTAAAAGGAACTACTAGGATTCCTTAGAGAAATGGTTGATTCCAGAGCAAAGGCAGGGACAAAATGAGCCTGAAACACAGTATTGTGCCAAAAGGTAAGCAAGTGTTTAAAGGATAATGGAGATATGTCACAAACATGTAGAAGGCAGCTTGAAGGGGTTTCTACTGGTGAAATCCAGGAATATTTAAGCATCAAAACAAATAATAAGAGTAATGGATTATAAGCCTATGAATTCAAAGTCTCATGAGGAATGGGCAAAACAATTATAAAAAGTCTTCCCGACATGCCTAGCAAACCATCACCTTTATCAAGTAATCAAAGTGAACACCAACAGGGAGGGGCCTGGTACAGTGGCTCATGACTGTAATCCCAGCACTTCGGGAAGCTGAGGCAGAAGGACCACTTGAGCCCAGGAGTTCAAGACCAGCCTGGGCAACATGGCAAGACCCTGCCTCTACAAAAAAAATATTAAAATTATCCAGGTGTGGTGGCATGCACCTGGGGTCCCAGCTACTCGGGAGACTGCGGCGGGAGGGTTGATTGAGCCTGGGAAGTCAAGGTTGCAGTGAGCTGAGATCATGCCACTGCACTCCAGCCTGGCCGACAGAGTGAATCCCTGTCTCAACAACAACAACAATAAACCAAAGTGAACACGAACAGTAAAAGGACAAGTCAAAACTGTGAGCCACCTGTCAAGACACAGTGAAAAGAGCACCATTGCTGCAGTACTCCTGCCAGAGGTGAATAACCTGAATCTATGCATGAGAAGCCATCAGACCCAAAGTGAAGGACAGTCTACAAAGTAACTGGCTTTCACTTTCAACATTTTTAAGGCCACAAACATCAAAGATTGAGAAATTTTTCCATTTAAGGAGACTACAGAGACTGACAACAAAATAAAACGTATACATCTGAACTGGATCCTTTTGCTATAAAAGACATTGTTCAGGCAATCGGTAAAAATTGAAGAGAGGATAAGGATTAGACAGCAGTAATGCATCACGGTTAATTTTATGATAGTGAGAGGTGACAATGTGCTAGTAGCCCTCACTCTCAGCGCCTCCTCGGCCTCCGGCCTCAGCGTCCACTCTGGCGGCGCTTGAGGAGCCAGCCCTTCAGTCCACCACCGCACTGTGGGAGCCCCTCTCTGGGCTGGCTGAGGCCGAAGCCTCCTCCCTCTGCTTGCAGGGAGGTGTGGAGGGAGAGGCGCGGTGGGAACAGGGGCTGCGCTGGCCGGCCATTGTGAGTTTTGAAGGGTGCTGGCCAGGGCACGGGCTGGGCGGGCCCCGCACACGGAGCAGCCAGGTGGCACCTCCGGCCCAGGGCAGTGAGGGGCTTACACCTGGGCCAGCAGTTGCGGAGGTTGAGCCGGGTCCCCCACTGCTGGTCCCCCCGAAGCTGCACTCAAATTCTAACCGGGTTTAGCTGCCTCCCGGGGGGGGGGGCAGGGCTCGGGGCCATGTCTGAGCTCCTCCCCCTGCAGTGGGCTCCCGTGCAGCCTGAGCTCACCCCACGGGCGCCGCCACCTGCTCCTTGGCACCCGGTCCCATCGAAAGCCCAAGGGCTGAGGCATGCAGGCACCGCTGGCGACTGGCGGGCAGCTCTGCCTGCAGCCCTGGTGCAAGATCCACTGGGTGAAGCCAGCTGGGATCCTGAACTAGATGGGGACTTGGAGAACTTTTATAAATCTAGCCGGAGGATCCTAGGTGCACCAATCCCCACACTATATCTAGCTAACCTAGTGAAGACTTGGGGAACTACCACTCTGTGACTCTGTGTCCAGTTCAAGGATTGCAAACACACCAATCAGCACTCTGTGTCTAGCTCAAAGTTTGTACATACACCAATTGGTACTCTGTATCTAGCTAACTCTCTAGCTAACTAGCACTCTGTGACTCTGTGTCTAGCTCAAGGATTGTAAACGCACCAATCAGCACTCTGTCAAAATGGACCAATCAGCTCTCTGTAAAATAGACCAATCAGTAGGATGTAGGTGGGGCCAGATAAGAGACTAAAAGCAGGCTGCCTGAGCCAGCTGTGGCAACCCGCTGGGGTCCCCTTCCATACTGTGGAAGCTTTGTTCTTTTGCTCTTTGCAATAAATCTTTCTGCTGCTCACTCTTTGGGTACAGGCTGCCTTTATGAGCTGTAACACTCACCATGAAGGTCTGCAGCTTCACTCCTGAAGCCAGCGAGACCACAAACCCACTGGGAAGAACGAACAACTCCAGATACGCTGCCTTTAAGAGCTGTAACACTCACCACGAAGGTCTGCAGCTTCACTCCTGACAGCGAGACCACGAACCCACCAGAAGGAAGAAACTCCAGACACATCTGAACGTCTGAAGGAACAAACTCCGGACACACCATCTTTAAGAACTGTAACACTCAACGCGAGGGTCCACGGCTTCATTCTTGAAGTCAGTGAGATCAAGAACCCACCAATTCCAGACACAATAGTTTTACATGAGAATGTCTTTCTAGGAAATACATAGCAAAGTATTTGGGGGTGATGGGGCATCATGTCAGCAACCTATTCTTAAAAAGTCCAGAGAATCCACTCAGGTCTGGGGCAAGAAAAAAAAAAAAAAAAAGTCCAGAGGAAAAAGGTTATTTATACCATACTTCAACCTTTCTGTATGTTTTAAATTGCTTCAAAATTAAAATTTTTTCAATGTAACCAGCAAAAATAATTTTTAAAAATACATATACTTATTCCCAGATAAAGAAGCTTTTATCTCTGACGTTAATAAGGTAAACTCTTCAAAATGCCTTGTTATTCCCTCCCCGTACATTTTTTTAATGGGGAAAAAAGATTTCCTTATTTTATGAGACGCCATAAAATTCACAAAAATACATGGTAGAAGGGGGATGAACCTAATTAAATTACTGCCCCACTTCTCTGGTAATTTAATTCTAGAAAATAATTTTAGCATCTTCTACTCTAAAGAGATTATTTAAAATAAGAAAAGCTATACAACATTACGTAAAATAATATATATAATCTTTAGATAAAATACAGCACTTGGAAATATTTTACAATAATCACCAACATTCTTTTTCCCTTAATAACCTCCTTTGCATCCCATGCTTCAGCCAAAATGAGTAATTTTGTTGCCCACACATTCCACCTTCTCTTCCCTCTCTCCCTTTGTTCATACTGTTGTTTCATCAGGACCAACCTTAATCATCCTTGTATTTCCAAATATTACCTATCCTTCAGTTCCATACTAAAACACCACTTTCCTTCCCAAAGATTTTCCCTGATCGCTCTAGTTGGAGGTGAATCTTTCTCCCAATTTATACTATAGTTACATCTAAACTAGTAACAACAGAAACTAGGTCTTACTTCTTTTTCTTTCTTTTTTTTTTTTTTTTGAGACAGGATCTCAGTCTGTCACCCAGGCTGGAGTACAGTGGCGCAATCACGACTCACTGTAACCTCAAGCTCCTGGGCTGAAGTGATCCTCCTGCCTCAGCCTCCTTCCTGAGTAGCTAGGACTACAGGCACTAATACTACAGGACTATACTGAGTAGTAATAGGACTATAGGCACGTGCCACCATACCTGGTTAATTTTTATTTTTTGTAGACACAAGGTCTTGCTATATTCCCCAGGCTGGTCTGAAACTTCTGGCTTCAAGTGATCTTCCTGCCTTGGCCTCCCAAAGTACTGGGATTACAGGCATGAGCCACTGCACCTAGCCTCATTTCCTTACATCTCAACACCATACCTACCTAACACAGAGACTTTGAATGAACACTGCAGCTGCTGATTAAATATTCATCTAATAGACAAAAACAAATGGAGAGGTTGTGCATTAAAGGAAATGTTTTGCTAACTTAAAAATAATACATAAAATGGATCACCTGAGGTCGGGAGTTTGAGACCAGCCTGGCCAACACGGTGAAACCCTGTCTCTACTAAAAATACAAAAATTAGGTGGGTGTGGTGATGCACATCTGTAATCCCAGCTACTCAGGAGGCTGAGGCAGGAGAATTGCTTGAACCCAGGAGGCAGAGGTTGCAGTGAGCCAAGATGCGCCACTGCACTCCAGCCTGGGTGACACAGTGAGACTCCATCTCAAAAAAGAGATAAAACATTTTACTTTATCATTGAAAGTATCTGAATGCCCTCATTACTGAGATTCACATTCAACAACTCCTCAGTTATGTCTGGAAACTTTCAAATGTGTATGTCTGCGGCAGGGAGTAGTAAGGTGGGGGTGGGAAATACAGGCATTGTTAAATGATTGCTAACCAGGGTTTAAAACACTGAAGTTTATGAAGTGGCAGGGTGTGTGTGGGAGCTCAGAGGAAACAAACTGAAAGAATGAGCGGAACTGAAAGTTCAGGAGATACAGTGTTAGGGAAGTTCAGGTCACTTTCCTGCTAGTGCAGTCTTGCAAGGTATTCTCTGCACTTTCAATGAACGGAATAAACTCCCTTTTGTGAAGAGGTATTTTTTTCCCCTCCCATTCATGGTGGTTATTAAACAAATGAGATGCTAGGCAAAACAAACCTTTCTTTGTAAGTTACTGATATCTAACCATAAGTAGGTAGGAATGTCCCAGAAGAGAATTGCTTTCGGAGTGATTCTGAGCCCATCAAGATCGACAGCAGTTCAGCTAAGGTAAGGCGGCCTGCACCTCATTAGTTCACATGCTGAACACATAAGCTAAAGCAAATTCCAACTTCTAAAGTTTCTGCTATAACACCTTAGGAATAAATAGTACCTAACTCCCTCTATAGCTCATTTTAAAGGAAAAGACTCTTTATTTTTTCCATGTCATACTCAACACCAGTTTTTGTTCATACCTTTTCTTAGGTACTTGTTTTTTTTTTTCATTTGATACCAACTGTTTATTAGAAAAGAAAAACTTTTTTGTGGGCCCAAAAAGAATTGTTTTGCTGGGCGTGGTGGCTCACACCTGTAATCCTAACACTTTAAGAGGTCAAGCAAGTGGATTGCTTGAACCCAGGAGTTCAACACCAGCCTGGGCAAGATAGCAAGACCCCACTCTAAAAAATAAAAAATAAAAACAAATTTAAATTTTAAAAAGAGTAGTTTCTCCATAAAAAATAAAGGTGGAATGAAATGTAACAGGTTAGGTATAACCAAAACTTGCCACATAAAGACAATAAGAAAATTTTAACAACAAGATTCATTTTTCAATGACCTATTAATCACAGAACAATTAAAAAGCTACATAAAAACCAATCTTACTTAAGTATTAGAAATATATTTCAATTCACCCATGGATCCAACTCACTTTTAGACAGTAAAATTTTTACTGACTTAAGAAAAAACACTGCCGGTTGGGCACAGTGGCTCACGCCTATAATCCCAGCACCTTGGGAGACCCAAGGCGAGTGGCTCACTGAAGTCAGGAGTTTACTATAGAGACCAGCATGGTGGAACCGTGTCTCTACTAAAAATACAAAAATTAGCAGGGTGTGGTGGTGCACACCTGCAGTCCCACCTAGTCAGGAGGCTACGGCAGGAGAATTGCTTGAAGCCAGGAGGCAGAGGTTGTAGTGAGCCCAGATCACGCCACTGCATTCCACCCTGGGCGACAGAGCGAGACTCCATCTCAAAAAAAAAAAAAAAAAAAGAAAAGAAAAAGAAAGAAAAAAACCCTGGTTTTTTTTGTTTTTTTTGAGACAGAGTCTCGCTCTTGTCACCTAGGCTAGACTGCAGTGACGAGATCCTGGCTCACTGTAACCTTCGCCTTCCTGGGTTCAAGCAATTCCCCTGCCTCAGCCTCTCGAGTAGCTGGGATTACAGGTGTCCACCAACACGCCCAAATAATTTTTGTATTTTTAGTAGAGATGGGGTTTCACCATGTTGGCCAGGTCAGTCTTGAACTCCTGACCTCCTGTGATCCTCCCACCTTGGGCTCCCAAAGTGCTGGGATTATAGACGTGAGCCATGGTGTCCAGCCAAAAACACTGCCTATTAAACTCATGTACTTACATTATGCTTAAAGAGTATTGACAGAATTCTCGCTGCCATGTTTTCATGTAAAATAAATGGAAATCAGGTGGGGCGTGGTGGTTCATGCCTGTAATCCCAGCACTTTGGGAGGCCGAGATGGGAGGATCACTTGAGGTCAGGAGTTCGAGACTAGCCTGGCTAACATGGTGAAAACCCATCTCTACTAAAAAAATACAAAAATTAGTTAGGCGTGGTTGCAGACACCTGTAATCCCAGCTACTCGGAAGGCTAAGGCATGAAAGCTTGAACCCGGGAGGTTGAGGTTGCAGTGAGCCGAGATTGCATCATTGTACTCCAGTCTGGGTGACAGAACAAGAAGCCGTCTCAAAATAAATAAATAAAAACATAAATAAATAAATAAATAAATAAATAAATAAATAAAAAAGGAGGGAGAGATAGTAGGTAGAAATATAGAAAAACAGAAGTGTCCATGAGTTGATGATTATGGAGGCAAGGTGACATATATAACAGTTACACTATTTCTCCAAATAAAATGTTAAAAAAATTATTCTCATTACGTTCTTTAAAATACTGGATACATTCAGAAAGGAGAGAAGATAACTCTGGCCAATTATCTTGAGAGAGCCAGAAGCTACTGGAATTCTAAGGGATCAGAGAAGTACTTTTCTCTAATTACCCTAGACCAGGAGTGCATTAGTCAAAAGTTCAATAGGCATTTGAACTTTTTTTTTCCCCCAGACAGGATCTCTCACTCTCACCCAAGCCTGAGTGCAGTGGCATGATCATACCTCACTGTAACCTGAAACCCCTGGGCTCAAGCGATTCTCCCACCTCAACCTCCTAAAGTGCTGGGATTATAAGTGTGAGCCATTGTACCTGATGGATTTGGACTTTCATAAACTTCAAAGGGAATAGTAAGTCCTACAATCTTTAGAATGGTCCCATAGCCCACACTTCCCAAGGCTCTCAAACACTCATCAAATAGTAAATGTATATTAAATTAAGAAAGGAGAAGATTTAGTAATTCCAGAATGGAGGCCTTAGGAAGGGTAAATATTGTTACACCCTGCCATCAATGTTTTCCTTACATTTATCCTAAATAATTTAGTTTTAATATTCTAGTTGAAACGGAAACTATCCTTGGAAAATAGTAAGTTGGCTTTTGCTCATTATCACAGAAGAAGTTAGGAAATATTTAAAACTATATAAAGCCGTGAGGTAGTAATATCCTACAACTTAATTCAGATAACTCAACTCCTTCCTTATTTTAGTCTGTGCATGTTTTCAAACTTCTTTTACACGAACAAATTCATGCATGACTGAAGGGAGGCCCAACCTACAACTATTCCTCTTTTAAGCTACTGGAAGGTAACAAAAATAGAAACTGTAGAGGTGGTCTATTTATAGACTACAGAAAACAGAATATAAATGTATCAATTGTTCTCTATCAAAATTTAACATATTAATTGTGCTCTATAATATTATTTGACATCCTCCACCTTTTTTTTTCTGGAGTGACTTAATTTTTTTTTTTTTTTTTTGAGATGGAGTCTCGCTCTGTTGCCAGGCTGGAGTGCGGTGGTATGATCTTGGCTCACTGCAACCTCTACCTCCTGGGTTCAAGCCATTCTTCTGCCTCAGCCTCCTGAGTAGCTGGGTCTACAGGCACGCGCCACCAGGCCCAGCTAATCTTTGTATTTTTAGTAGAGATGGGGTTCCACCATGTTGGCCAGGATGGTCTCGATCTCTTGACCTTGTAATCTGCCCGCCTCGGCCTCCCAAAGTGCTGGGATTACAGGGGTGAGCCACTGTGCCCAGCAGTGACTTACTTCTATAATACTACGTCATGTGACATAACTGGCATTATTCAGCATTGTTGTATTACCACCTCATTTCTCAAATTAGAATTTAAGGCAAATAATAAAGTATTAGGATTAAACTATAAAAATTCAGATGAAGACATAATCATATGCCTATTTCTTGATTTTCATGAGTTGTGGCTCTAAAAGAGAGGCTTGTTAAACATAAAATAGTTGTCACATGATAATCACACCTGCATTGGTAACTCCACATCTGAACGGGAAAGAAACAAAATTAACTTCTTATCCAAGAGCAATAGGTAACTTAAATGCCACTTTCATTTAACTTTAAAAGTATTTGGAGGATGAAATTTAAATGTAAATTTCTCTAACTTCTGATGAATTACAATAATTTAAGCTAAACAATAAAGCCATGAAAATGAAGGGCCTACTATCCAATGTCAACATTCTGCTGTGGCTCAAACCTTCCAGTCTGAGAATACACTGTTCTTCCCCAGCTGATACAGAAGACCAAGCTAAAGAAGGTCAATAACAACGTAAAAATAAGACTGCATGTTAGAATGATCTCTCTAGAACCACAATTTGCCTGTGGTTGCATGCACTGCAGTTTGTGGTGAGCTTATTTGCATGCAGACAGCACTTTGGTATAGAACCGGAGAACCTCCTGTGTGAGGATCCTAGAGATCATGCAATCCAAGCTTCTCATTTTCAGAAGAAAAAGAGTAGGGGTTAGATCATTCATCCAAGATCACATAACTAGCTGGCAGTTAAGCTTCTTTCCATTCATATATAAAGAGAAAAATTATTTTAAAAGGAAAGGTTCCTCTTACAGAAGTAATTAAAATTCCAGCTGAAAGACATTAAACTATCTAAATTAATATCCTATTTAAACTGCACATTCTAATCTTGGTGACATTTAAGGGAAAAAAAAAACAAAAAACTTTCATTCATTTACACTAGAAGTATTTACTGAATGCCTACCATGCACCAGGCCCCTGGTAAGGTTCTAGGAATAAAAACAGTCAGTACCGTGACACCTTCTTAGGAATTAGATTAGGAAGACAGGTATTATATAACCATAAAAATGCAAAATTATAAATTATAGTCAGTACTATAATGGAGTTCCAACAGATTACAATGGGAGAACCTAATTTAAAATTGTTTGTTCGAGGAGGACAATTATTAGAATACACCTCACTGAGGAAGTGACCTTTATAGAGACAGGAAGGCTAGCCAAATAAAGTGGAGATAAAAACGTTTCAGGTGACATATATACTGTGATCCAGCAGTTCCATTCCTAGAATACATCCAACAGAAATGTGTACATATATGTACCAAAAAACATGTACAAGGATGTTCATACTTGTGTCATTTATAATAGCAAAATTGGAAATAAAGCAAATGTCAACAGCTAAATATTTTGATATTCATAAAATGGACTACACTGCAACAAAAATGAGTAAACTACTGCCACTTGCTACAATATGGATGATTTCCCAGGTATCAACATGGATGATTTCACTGAGTGAAAGAAGCTAGATACCAAAGAATACACAGAGAATGATTTCATTTATGTTAAGTTGAAAAACACTTAAAACTATTCTATGATATAAGAGGTCTGAATAGTGATTATCTTTGCAGATCATAATAAAGATAATTGGGGACGAGCATGAGGGGATTATTCTTTGGAGAGCTCTCTGGTATGCCAGTAATAATGTTCTATTTCTCAACCCAGTTGTGGTAATAAGGGTATGTTTATCCTATAATAATATATCAAGCTGTATGTTTAAGATTTATATACTTTTCTACATGTATTATAATTTTAAAAGCTTATTATTTAAAAAAAAATACATTTGAGCAGAAGGGACAGCATATGTAATGACCCTGAAGCCAGAAAGAATTTGGCACATTCAGAAGTCAAAGAAGGCCAATGAGGTTGGAATATAGAAACCAAGAGGTAAAGTGGTAACAGGTTGAAGAGGGAAGCAGAAACCCGATTTTATTATAGGTCATCTTAGAGTTTAGATTTTAACTTCAGTGGCCAATCACTGAAGAGTACTAGGCAGGGGAATAATAAGATCTAAATTGTGTTTTTTAAAAGACTGTGGGGGGTAGGTAGGGTAAGTAGAAGCAGAGGGACCAGTCAAGGAAGCAATTGTAATGATCCATGAAAGAGACAACAGAGTCTTGATTGAAACAGAGCCAGCTAAATGGAGGGAGTTGCATGGAATCTCAAGGAAATTAAGAGGAGGAATTGACTAGACTTGGTAATAGACAGAATGTGTGAAATGTGAGGGGAAGAGGTGTTGAGGATGATTCTTAAGTTGTTTGAAACAACTTGGTAGATGGAGTGCAATCCATTGAGATAAGGGAGACTGAAGAAGATCAGGTTTGAGGGTATGCAGTGGTTGATAAGACCATCAATACGGTACCTATTCCAACTCTTCCTCATTTGGTAGCCACCAGTTTGTGATACTATGGAAATCACAGAAATTTCTACCTTCTTCTGCCAACGATCTACCTGATCCAAACAGCACACGATATCTCAATAGTCATTTTTGGTTCAGGAATACACAAACATTCAATCCAGTGCAAGGGGAAGTGCATTTTCATTTTGTGGGTTCTAACCCATTATCTGAGTTTCAAAAAGCTGGATCTCAATTGTGTCATCCAGCATAATTATTCAACCCAGCTCTGTATCAATCCCACGTCACTTTGCCACAACTAAAAATCTGAAAACTATACTTTCTACTCCATTCTCTAAGAGAATTGATAAAACTAGGAAACAAGATAGGCCAAAGATATATTCCCAATGCTAACCAAGGACAGACAACTAATGAGCACTAAGGTACAAACAGCTAGAAATTTACTTAATTATAAGATTCCAGAATTTAAAAATAAAAACAAAGAGGCTGGGCATGGTGGCTTACGCCTGTAACTCCAGCACTTTGGGGAGCTGAGGCAGGTGGATCACTTGAGGTCAGGAGTTCGAGACCAGCCTGGCCAATATGGTGTAACCTTGTCTCTACTAAAGAGATACAAAAATCAGCTGGCCATGGTGATGCACACTGGTAATCTCAGCTACTCAGGAGGCTGAGGCAGGAGAATCACTTGAACCCAGGAGGTTGAGGTTACAGTGAGCCAAGATCATGCCACTGCACTCCAGCCTGGGCAACAAAGTGAGACACTGTCTCAAAAAAAAAAAAAAAAAATTTAAAAAAGAAGATTCATTCTACTTATAGTTCACACATGGTCCACAGGATATTAAATGACTTTGTTTATCTATATTTCAGCAACAGATTCAACAGACTACAGCAATCCTATGGTCCACCAGTAAACAGAATGAAACATAACTCAAAAAATATTTATTGCTAAGAGCTAGTTATATAAGTAGACACACTTTTATATATATAAAGTTAAAAAAGACTATAATGAAATAGAAACACAAAATTTTAATAAGTACATTTAACATATATATTTTTAATGTTTTGAGACAATAAAGTTTTTTTTAAATTTTTTTCTTTTCACTGACTCAGTTGGCCCAGAATTATCCAGGAATTTCAAGTGTCTAAAATTTTTTCATTCTGAACTGAGGAAGTAATGAGTATCCAA
Organism: Mandrillus leucophaeus; assembly: GCF_000951045.1. Classification (NCBI taxonomy): domain Eukaryota; kingdom Metazoa; phylum Chordata; class Mammalia; order Primates; family Cercopithecidae; genus Mandrillus; species Mandrillus leucophaeus. The sequence goes on along the minus strand of NW_012103643.1, from coordinate 395,087 downwards.
CCAAGAAGAATTTATACATCTCTCCAAGTACCAAACTTATTTTCTCCAAGTGCCAAATTATTCAGTAATTTGGTTCAGTAGCTATGAAATGCAACCCAATGTGAATGCATGTGCTCACATACATAACACCACAGATCAGCAATGGCTTATACTTATAAACTCTATTTAAGTTGGAAAAAGATAAAATACAAATTCTTATTAACAACCATTAAAACACTCAAGCAAATTTTAATTGTCACCAGTAAAAATATGATACACAATTTTTAAAACTATACTTCCTTTTGATACTCTAATTACAAGGCTAACCAATTGCACTAGCCCATTCCATTCTTCATTGCTTCTTTCACTTTGTATGCTTCTTTCAAAATTTCACTGAATCAGACTTTACAATCTCAAAAGTTTTGAAAATGTTATATTGGATGCTAAGAAAGGTAATACTACAATATTAAACTACTAATCATTATAATTAGCTCATATTTTTTCAACCTTCGAATGTCTGAAAAGTCTTTATATCTTCATTTGTGGTTGGGTACAAAACTCTGGGTGGATGGTTTGGTTTGGTTTCTTCCTTCCAGTACTTTAAAGACGTTCCCAATGTCCTCTGGCTTGGATTGCTTGTAAAGAAAAGTCTACTATTATTCTTATCTTCACTCTTCTTCTGTACATGTGTGTCTTTTCTTCCTTGGGCTAATTTTAAGATCTTCTCTGTATCACTGGTAAACAGTAATGCTTTGTGTTCATTTAGCTTCTTGGATATGTGGATTCATAGCTTTCATCAAATTTGCTAAATTGCCAGCTATTATTTCTTCAAGTATTTTTCTTCCCTACCACCTTCTTTCTGGGATCCACATATTCATGTACATTGGGTCACTGGAAGTCATCCTGTAGTTCACCGATGCTCTGTGTATTTATTTATTTCAGCCTTTTTTCTCTCCATATTTTATTTTGGACAGTTTCTATTACTATGTCTTCAAGTTTGCCAATCATTTCTTCTGCAATGTCTAATACAGTAATCCCCATCACATCTAGAAGTCTAATTTGGGTCTTTCACTTTTTTTTTTTTTTTTTTTTTTGAGAGATGGAGTCTTGCTCTGTTGCCCAGACTGGAATGCAATGGCATGCTCTTGGCTCACTGCAACCGCCACCTCCTGGGTTCAAGTAATTCTCCTGCCTCAGCCTCTCGAGTAGCTGGGATTACAGGCACCTGCCCCCACGCCCAGCTAATTTTGTATTTTTAGTAGAGATAGGGTTTGACCACCTTGCCCAGGCTGGTCTTGAACTCCTGACCTCAGGTGATCCACCCACCTCGGCCTCCCAAAGTGCTGGGATTACCAGTGTAAGTCACCACACCTGGCCTCTTTCACATTTTTCATATCTCTTCTTAACAGGCTCATATTTTCCTCTACTTGTTGAGTATATGGAGTATATTTCTAATAGCTGTTTTAATGTCCTTATCTATTACAGCATCTGTTTCTACATTTGACTTTGCTCCTTATGAGGTGTATTTTCCTATATTCCTATAAATATTCTTAAACTTCATTCTGGGATACAGTTATTTGGAAATTAAGTTACTTGGAAACAGTGTCATTCCTTTGGGTCTTGCTTTGAAGCTTTGTTAGGGAGGGCTGGAGTGGAATTTAGTCTGGGACTACTTTGCCCCTTTACTGAAGCAGTATACCCTTTTCAGTTCTCAACCCAATTCTCCATGCAAGACTTCTCCACTCTGGTTGTTAAACATGAACTATTCCTAGCCCTGTGTGAGCTCCAGAAATTTTTCTGCCTAATCCTTTTTGGTGATTCTTTCCCTGCCTCAAATGGTTTCCTTACACACTGGCACCGATCAGCACTCAGCTGAAGTCTCAAGCGGAGTCCTCCACAGATCTCTGGAGCTCTTTGTGCAACTGTCTCGTCTCTAGCACACAGTCCTGAGATTCTGGCTGCCTTGGTCTCCCCATATTCCCTACTCAGGAATCCTGTCAAGCTTTGTTTGAGTGACTCTTCTGCTGCTGTGGCCTGGAAGCTCTCCAGGCAGTAAGCTGGAGCATTCATAAAGCCCGCCTCACTTGGTTCCTTTCTCTCGGGGGTCAGCATCTTATGCTGCCTTTTGTTCAAGGTCTGCAAATCACTCCATGTATTTTGTTCATTTTGTTGTTGTTAATTAAGGTAGGAGGGTAAATCTAGTTCTTGTTACTCCACTGTGGTCAGAAGCTCCTGTTACAGTCCTGAGTTACTTACATTTTATAGGACAAGTTAGAACATCTGATAGACATGAGATGATGCAATAAAAAGTCACAGAGTTTTTACTATTCAGTGAGAATGGAAGTTCTGCCTTTCCTTTTTATTTTCTCATAGAAAAGTTAAGTGGTGAAGAAATGAAAGTACTTAACTAACTACCGGTTTGGCCCTAGGTTAATCCTACTACCAACCCAGAATTAAAAAGTTCAGTTGATTTTCTTTTTAAAGAGTTGACATTTAAGTTACTTTCTATTAAATATGTACATTCCTCAGACTACAGGGGCACATAAGAAGAGAAAAGAAATATGCACCTTCCAAAAGTATTTATAAAAAGAAAATGAATTTTTGCAACCCTAACATAAAGTGATATCCAACAAGTCTAAATTTCATGATTTCTCTGCTGAAAAAGTCAACTATAAAAAGTCACTTCTTCCCTCAACTTGCAAATTTTTCTTAAAAAGAGACAGGACACTGCAACTTATCTAAAGGGCAATCATGCTGACAGCATTTGGCAATTAAAAAAAAAACAAACTATACACACTGTTTGGCATTACCACCTACTACATTTACCCAAAATTCTAGAACCTGACATTTAACTTGGCCCAGGAAAGAAACTTTGTTTTTAATGACTTTACTGTAAATTAAACCATACTTTCTCCTCTAATATACTAACATATTAATAGTTTGTAGGGAAAAACACAAGTGTACAGTTTCCTCATTAGAAAATGCTACCAATTACACCCTTAACCTTAACGCCTTCCCTTCTTTTCACGCTTCATTCCCCACCCCTGAAAATAATAGCCACACAATATACAGTAATACAATAGCTTCACAACAGCACAAACAATAATTACAGTAAAAAAATTAAATGGTAGGACTATGTCATTAGAGCAGTTATCTTTCCATTCCTCAGTTTCCAAATCTCTGAAACACGGATAAAAGCACAATCTGAACTGAATGAAAAAAATTGTGTCAAATGCCACATCTCCTAAACTCTGTGCTAAGATGCCCCACAGCACTATAGCAAACTCCCAGGAAAGCTGCATATTTTAAACAGAAGGAAACACTGAGATTCTCAACACATGCTGGAAACCAGCCAAACTATTAACCTGAGGTGCTTCAGAGTTGTCATATTAGATTGCAGTGCATTCCTTGGATGATATATATTAGTGAAACTGGGTTTTTGCTGGCTGCTGTGATAAAAGCAAGTGTCACCTGAAAATCAATGTGGAACAGGAAATGAGGATGGCAGTGTTCAATCTGTTCCAAGGTTTGAAAAGCTATTCAGGCTGGGAGCAGTGGCTCATGCCTGTAATCCCAGAACTTTGGGAAGCCATGGTGGGCAGATCACCTGAGGTCAGGAGTTCAAGACCAGCCTGGCCAACATGGTGAAACCCCATCTCTACTAAAAATACAAAAATTAGCCAGGCGTGGTAGCAGGTGCCTGTAATCCCAGCTACTCAAGAGGCCGAGGCAGGAGAATTGCTTGAACGCAGAGGCAGAGGGTGCAATGAGCTGAGACCGTGCCATTGCACTCCAGCCTGGGTGACAAGAGTAAAACTCCATCTTAAAAAAAAAAAAGAAAAAAAGAAAAAAGAAAAAAAAGAAAAGCTATTCAGCGCTCAGTGCTCAACAAGCACACACATCTCATTAGTAAACTGTGGTTATTTATGAAGAAAATAAATTTTCTATTTTTTTCTGCATTTTTTTTTTTTGAACAGCTATAAAAGTTGTTGGGACACACATATTTATTGGACCTAACTATTTAATAAACAGAACTATTAAGTATTGTCTGTGGCAGAGGGGTGTTGTGAAAAACTTAACGAGGCCAGGCACAGTGGCTCACACCTGTAATCCCAGGACTTTGGAAGGCCGAGGCAGGCGGATCACCTGAGGTCAGGAGTTCAAGACCAGCCTGACCAACATGGAGAAACCCTGTCTCTACTAAAAATTCAAAATTCGCCGGGCGTGGTGCCACATGCCTGTAATCCCAGCTACTTGCGAGGCTGAAGCAGGAGAACTGCTTGAACCCGGGAAGCAGAGGTTGCGGTGAGCCGAGATCACACCACTGCACTCCAGCCTGGGCAACAAGAGCGAAACTCTCTTGGAAAAAAAAAAAAAACTTAATGAGATAATAAGGTCACCATAAAACAATGAAGTTTAAAAACCTCTGGCTTAATGTTGTGACTGGCAGAATAAGCTTCCAGTAAGTGGTAGCCATTATCATTTCACTATGATTAGTCCTTTAACTATGCAGTTTTATAGAAAAGAGAGGATTATTTCGAATTCTGTAATAAAGATCTCAGAATATTATCCTATAGTATTATGACTTATATTTAGTATTATATATAGTATTATGACTTACATTGTAAGAAAAAATTAGGTAGACAAAGAATCTCATATGGACAAGCTGGAGGAAAACCAGGTCCAGTGATATGGCCTTGCTATTTATAAAATGCATGATTTGAGTCCTAATCTGACTCAAATTATGCTACTTGAAAAGTCTGAAAATAATTTTACCACTAGACAGATAAAAGCAATTCATCCTTACTCCCATGTTAGCATGTAATATGGAAAAGAGCAAAAGTTTTAATTTTAAGAGTTAGGAGTCCATGGCGTCACCTCACATCCCCATCTTTTACGTGACTTCTGTTTTTACAGTTATCCTCCATTTCCTATATGTTGACCTTTTCTTTACTCCATCTTCTATTTAGGACATAATTATGAAATGAATCATTCACTTTATTGAAGCCTGAGATGGGCTGTAAAACACTGAGACTGTAAATGTAACGCATGTATGTCGGACTGATGGCTTGTCCTTCTCCTGTGACAGTCTTTGTGTATGTGTGTGTAAACTGTAGAAAGACTAAGAATAATGAATTGTACACAAAGCTGAGAGACATCTTTTATCTCTTAATAAACTGTTTCCAGGAAAAAAATATGTACCTATTTATAACTTGCTAACCATCACACAAGCTGCTTAAACTGGTAGATGCAGCAAACTAGTCACAGAGCTCACCTGCTACACTGACCCACTATTCCAAAGACATCAAATTGCAATTTAATCAAACATTTGCTGTACAAATACTTTTCAAAACTGAGTAATGCTAAAAATGGGTACACTACTAAAAAACATATTAACTGTTATCTAAGGGTAAGAACTTTTTAGAAGGTGTTTTAAATAAATAAATGCAACAGAAGAAATAAATAATGAAATTATTTTCTATTTTAAACAGGTAACTTTGAAGGCCGGGCGTGGTGGCTCACATCTATATTCTCAGCACTTTGGGAAGCTGAGGTGGGTGGATCACGAGGTCAGGAGTTCGAGACCAGCCTGGCCAACATGGTGAAACCCCGTCTCTACTAAAAATACAGAAAAATTAGCCAGGTGTGGTGGTGGACGACTGTGGTCCCAGCTACTTGGGAGGCTGAGGCAGGAGAACTGCTTGAACCCAGGAGGTGGAGGCTGCAGTGAGCCGAGATCGCACTACTGCACTCCAGTTTGGGTGACAGAGCAAGACTCCATCTTGGGGGAAAAAAAAGTAATTTTGAAACAAATTAATAGTACTTATAGAAATAATAAATAACATTTATCACAGACATTTCAAATTGGCATTTCAGAAGAACCTTAATAATGTGGGTAATAGTTATTTCCAATAGAATTTGTCAATAACAAATCTAAATAATGTGTAATATATGTCTTTTATATCAGCAGTTCAGTCAGATAACAATTCTTAAAAATATAGGAAATAGGCCAGGCGCAATGGCTCATGCCTGTAATCCCAGCACTCTGGGAGGCCAAGGTGGGCGGATCACCTGAGGTCGGGAGTTCGAGACCAGTCTGACCAACATGGAGAAATCCTGTCTCAACTAAAAATACAAAATTAGCTGGGTATAGTGGTGCATGCCTGTAATCCCAGCTAAGTACTTGGGAGGGTGAGGCAGGAGAATCACTTGAACCCAGGAGGCGGAGGTTGCGATGAGCCAAGATCGTGCCATTGCACTCCAGCCTGGGCAATAAGAATGAAACTCCATCTCAAAGAAAAAAAAATACTCCATCTCAAAGAAAAAATAAATGTTTTATATATATGTGTGTGTGTGTATGTATGTATCTATGTATGTATATGAAATAAGTGTTATAGGGCTGGGCTTGGTGGCTCATGCCTATAATCCTAGCAATTTGGGAGGCCAAGGCAGGTGGATCACTTGAGTTCAGGAGTTCAGATCAGCCTGGCCAACATGGTGAAGCCTCATCTCTACTAAAAATACAAAACTTAGCTGGGCATGGTGGTGTGCACCTGTAGTCCCAGCTACTCAAGAAGCTGAGACACGAGAATCACTTGAACCCAGGAGGCGGAGGTCGTAGCGCACTGAGATCATAACACTGCACTCCAGCCTCAGCGACAGAGCAAGACTCTGCTCAAACAACAACAACAACAACAACAACAACAAAAATATACAGAAAAATACCTCATATTTTCAAACATAATAACTGCATGTTTATCAACTTTGTAATCTAGGTTAGTCTTTCCCTTACTGTCATTCATTTAATAATCACATTTTCTTCAAGTATGAGTAAAACACTACACTAAGCACTAAGACTGCAAATATTACTAAGACACACGGGCCTTTTCCTCAAGAAGCGCGGCATCCAGACACAGAACCTGAGCACATTTCCCCATGATATGAAGGCACTATACTCAAAGTGCTACAAGAGTATTGGCACTTGGTTCAGCCTGAGAGTTTTAAGAAAACTACTTAGTAGCCCCACAAAAGACAACAGCATTAAAATTCTGGAAACATGGTTATTTTGGATGAAATCTGCAAGCCAAAAAAAAAAAGCAATCCCCTAATCTATCAAAGAAAGGCCTATATACACTTTGCTCAGAAATGAGCATCACTATCTAATTATATCAGAACATCCAGGGGGCTGGAGCCCAGACACCAGTATTTGTAAAAGCTGCCCAGGTGACTATAACACTGATAATGTCATAACATCATGACCGATTTAAGCTTAGAATCCTATCAACATAAAGACAGTCTTGAGGCTGCATTAGTGAACACTCGGGTCCCTAAGGGGATCCATGGTCTGAGACTATTTTCATTGTATTTTTACTTGCAACCTTTTGGTATGTGCTAATAACATGAAAGATAAAGTTTCATGTTTGGTATCTCATGACACTTCAGCATAAACCAAGAAAATTAAGTGATTGCTAATCCTCAACACTGTATGCTGATTAAAATGTCTGTTTAAAATTTACTCTTTAAAGTAAAGCCAGGGCAAGTAGAGACTTGAAATTAGGAACTTTGGGTACATAAAGACCAAGTCCTGCTAAGGTCACTTCCACCACCCATTTCCAGGAAAAACACTTACATATGAGCACTTAGACAGCAACAAAACCAGCACATAAGAAGTATGCGTCTTGGCTGGGAGCAGTGGCTCACACCTGTAATCCCAACACTTTGGGAGCCTGAGGCAGGTGGAGACCATGAACCCAGGAGTTTGAGATCAGCAGGGCAACATGGCGAAACCCCGTATCTACAAAAAATTACAAAAAAAAAAAAATTATCTGGGCATAGTGGTGTGCGCCTATAGTCCCAGCTACTCAGGAGGCTGAGGCAGAAGGATCAACTGAGCCCGGGAGTTCCCGGGAGTTCAATTACAGTGAGCCGTGATCATGCCACTGCACTCCAGCCTGGGTGACAGAACAAGATCCTGTCTCAAAAAATAAAAACGAAAACAAAGTATGCACCTTGTGATACAGAGTAAGTTCTAGAGAAATGAAGGGAAGGCAGAGATAAAGGTGAGCTGGGGTGGCTGGGGCAGAGTCTTACGAAGGAAGAAGACCCAAGGAGGACCTCAGTGGGACTGACAGGCTCAGATTAGAGAAGCAGCACTCTAACAGTCTTGGAGGAAGAAGGTGTAAAAAGCAACAGTATAATGAAGCTGAAAAAAGCATGGTGCTTGGGAAGGCACTGAGGAAACACCAGATCTCCTTAAAGGAGATCAACACTGGACAAATAACAGGTTGAGGAGAATAAACTTAATCTTGGTGAAAAACAGGGTTACACTTTGCTTTACTATTAAAAATGATTTTAGGGCCAGGCACAGTGGCTCATGCCTGTAATCCCAGCACTTTGGGAGGCTGAGGCAGGCGAATCACCTAGGGTCAGGAGTTCAAGACCAGCCTGGCCCATGGTGAAACCCAATCTCTACTAAAAATACAAAAATTAGCTAGGCGTGGTGGCGCATGCCTGTAATTCCAGCTACTTGGGAGGCTGAGGCAGGAGAACCACTTGAACCCAGGAAGCAGAGGTTGCAGTGAGCCGAGATCACGCCACTGTGCTCCAGCCTGGGCAACAGAGTGAGACCCTGTCTCAAAAAACAAACAAACAAAACATGATTTTAGAAGATTCTACAGGTAGATGAATATGCAGAATGCACTGAAATTCAGGGAGCTGGGATTTTTGAAGATGAAGAGAACACATTGATATTTTCCAAGCACAGCTTCTGAATACAATAGGTATTTTTAAAGTGTGAAGATTTTAAAAGTGAACACTGTACAGCACAATACAAACCTTGGTATCACTCCAAAATGAAGGCCAAGTCAAATGACTTAAGAAAGTATTACTGTAAAGTTTATAGTAGGAAAGATAATGACATTCCAAGAGATTAGACATCCATTTATGTTAGCTTTATAGAAAGAAGCAATATTCCAACATTTTTTTTTCTGAATTACTCACATAGTCTAAATCTAATGAAAACAGAATAGTTTAGACAATATTTTAATATTCATTCTCCTTAGAATGCACATTAATGCCAAAATAAATGTTTTAGGGCCTTTTGGCAAAAACAAACCATTATTTGGCATAAAAGATGGCTGCTGGATGTTTTGGAAATATGATTATTCTTAGGTTTCCTAACATTGGAGTAAAGTATAGCAATAATTCTAAAAACTATAAGTAATACACAGTTTGCAGCTGAAAATGTGACTTGCTGTTATGAGTAATCATAAAGACACGTTTAGAATTTACACAAGATTAGTAAGTCAGGTAATGTCACCAAAAAACACAAGCAGCTGAAAAATGCTTCCCATAGGAAAGCAAACATTCGCCCCCCCGCCAAATATTTTTATTAAGAATTCATCAGTATAAGAATTACACTTGTATAAAAATATATGCAATGGAAATTAATACTGTACCAAGGTACAGTTTGATTTAAATCCAAAAAACAACTTGAAGTAATTAAGCCCATACTGATTGAGTATAGTCAATATTATTTATACTTATTTCTTAGACCTAGAGCCCCTTCTCCTTCATTCAAAAACTTATGTACCAAATATATATTTCTTATACACTGTTCTTTGCTTCTTTTCATTATGTCACTATCTTTTTCCCCATCAGATGCAATTGTACTATTTTAGTCAAGTTAACACTTTAACTGACATTAATACTCTATATGTAAACAGTGTGGTCTTAAGCTCTTCATTTACTGAGGTTGGAGAAAGCTTAGTAGTTTAAGATATTTAAGGGCTTATATTTGTAAGTATGCCTTTCAAACACTATTTTTAATTTATAAGGATATAATCAGTAACTAAACTAATCCTAACACTAGGATTATCTGCCTAATTCATATATATATAATCATATACTTTTTTTTTCTTTTTAATTTTTGAAACAGGGTCTCACTGTGATGCCCAAGCTGGAGGGCAGCGGCGAGATCAAGGCTCACTGCAGTCTCGACCTTCCAGACTCAATCAATCCGCCCAACTCAGCCTCCTGAGTAGCCGGGACTAAAGGTGCACACGACGAGACCGGACTAATTTTTGTATTTTTTGTACAGAAAGGGTTTCACCACGCTGCCAAGACTGGTCTCAAACTCCCTGCCTCAAGTGATCTGTCCCCCTTGGCCTCCTAAAGTGCTGGGACTACAGGCATGAGCCTCCACACCTGGCATATCTTACATTAAGAAAGAAACATAGTATTCAAATTAATTTTAATTTCATCCATCTGCCCCTAAAATAACTCAGACCTTACTAATATATTTTTATTGTGGTACAATAGTCCTTTTCTTTAAATTAGACTATCAAAATACTTTTTAAAATAATATAAAATCAATCATGTATCTCACATGAAAATCTAGAGGTTGTTTACAATTCCCTTAATGAAAACATAACGGCCATAACATAAATACTCCAACAATATTGGATAACATTAGATAATACCTACTACTATAACAGACCTACCAGTAAATATGTCAAGCAAGACATCGTATGGGTTTATGTGATATATGATACAAACTGCAACAATATTTCTTTGGAAAAAAAATTTACTTTTAGAAGCAGCAGCAGAACCCAAGAAAGCAAAATCCTGCACCAAAACTGGCATCGTCCTGCACCCCCCCTCAACAAAAACCTGTTAACAGAAAGTTTACAGGAAAATAACTTTGATTAAAAGGAAATACAAGCATAATCTGCTAGAGGAAATACAGTGAAAGGGTTGTCGGGCTCTTTTCTAAAAATGGTTGCATCTGAATTATTTCAAATCAAAGCAGAGACCATGATAAATTGGGCTCTAACAGATGACTTACAGAGCACAGCGACGGCCCCAGACTCGAACATGAGACATTCTTCCTTATGCCTAGTTTCCACTATGAGGCTGAAAGGTGGGGGATCCAATTTGTGATAGATCCGGAATCCTTTACTGAACGCCATTCTCCTTTCTTCGGAGGCAGCCCTGTGGAAACCAAGCAAAGCAAAGCAAATGAAGCTGATGTTTCCTCCTGCAGCAAGGACTGCAAAGCATCCAAAAGTCCCTCCCTGCCAGGTTTTGATGGGGGGTTGGGGTGGGGAAAAAACAGACAGCTCAGGGAGAAAATGGCTTGTTCCAAAAGATAAGTCGTCACTTAATTTTACCAAAAAGCAAGAGGAAAAGCTACCAATTCTCATACCAAGGCAAGACAAGGTTTTAGCACTGTAAGTCCATCAACGGTTTGGTTGAGTTTCCCGTTTAATTTATGCTTACTGAAAGGAAAAATTTTGAGCGTATTTCGTTCGGAGTTGTTTATCAGCTTCCTGCTTCAAGATCTGTCACTACGTTGAAAGGGAACCGATTTGGAAACTTCAAGCAGTTCCTTCGAGGGGAAAGGAGCGGAGGTGGGAGGGAAGGGTGACAAGGCTGGTTCAAAGCTCCTTAGGGGGCAGGAGGAGGAAAAGGATTATTCTACGCGACAGGCTCTCCTGGGGGTGGCGACGAAGGGCAAGGGAAACGGCACAGGTTACCACCGCCTCCCCTGCCCCGGGCTACCGTCGGCTCGGGGGACGGCAGGCGGGGCCGAAAAAATACGAATGGCCACCCGGGAAGAGTCATGACTCGGGGCACCGACCCGACTGGGGCTCCTCGGGGTCCCGGGAAGTCGACTGCCCGGGAAAACGGCTCCTTCTCAGAGAGACTGAAGAGCCGAGAAGCCCAAACCCTCCATTTATGCGCCAGAAGAGATGACCCGGCACCCAGGCGGATTCGGTTCGTTCCCGCGGGCAGGCTGACAGCCGCTGTCACCAGCCCCCAGCCTGACGCGGCGCCCTGCACAACCCGTGGTCTCCTCACAACCGCGCCCGCTCTCCCGCACCCCGGCTGCTCGCGGTCGCCCCTCACCGCTCCCGCTGAGGCTGCGGAGGCAGAGGCTGGTCTTGGAGGCGTCCGCCTGCCCGGCTGCCGGTGGGTCTGGCCGCGGCCGCTCCCCGCCCCCCGCCGGCTTGCTCACCCCTTCCTCCGACTCCTCCTCCTCCTTCTCCCGCAGCCGCCGCCACTGCCTCCAGAAGCGTCACTTCCGCTCCAGCAGGCCCATCTCTTCCGCATTGCGCCGCGGCAGCGGGCGGAAGATCCGCCCCTCACGAGGGAAGGGGCGGGGCGTCAGGAGAGAGATCACGCCCACTCTGCGCCTACCGGCCAGGCCGGGCACCAGCGGTTGGCCAGAGCCTCAGTCTCCAGCGACCTTCGCCTCCTGCGGCCGCCCCCAGGCCGAACTGCGATCCCACCGCCGGGGGTGCAAGGAGAGGGAAGATCCGGCCTCCTTGGTCCCTTTGCGTGGGCTCTTCAGAGCGTGAGCGCCGGAGAGGGACTCAGGAGAAAAGCTTGGGGGGCTGCGTATTGCTGCTCCCCAAGCTGGGCGTCAGGACCACCCCCTGCCGCCCCCACGGGCCTGACGGGAGAGGAGGGAGGGCTCGGTATGGTCGGCTCGCCTAGCCAACTAGGTGGCGCCTGAAGAGCTGTCCATGGTGTCGACAGCCCAGCAAATGGCACCGAGTTCCTAGTCTGAGTGTCGGGGTAGGTAGCAGAAGAAAAACTAATGCCTGCTCTGGGACAGTTCTGTTCGGTGCCTTTTGTGTGTTCTGGAGCTCACAGGGTGCTATCGAAGAGTGTTCAGGTGTATACGATGGAGAGTGGGAAGTCACAAACCAGGATCTCAAGGCTGAGTCCAACAAAACATGGCTGTAGGGAGACCACTACAGCTGTGGTTGTCACTGATGGATGAATAGCTTTTGCCAACTGTGGAATTTAGTGACTAAAGGCACCTGACCCTTTTATCGCATCCTCATTTTTCAACAAATCGTGCTTCCTGGCTAATATCAGCGTGTCCCATAGATTTATTTCTGCTTCCATTGAATAGACCTAATAAGTATGAGAATGAAGTCAAAGCCAACAGGGCAGAAAGGAATTGAAAACCTGAAGAACCCAGCACTCAAACTGTCTCCACTTGCCTTTGCTCTTTGTTTACCTCTTCTCCTTCTGGTTTTTAACAGCCAAAGCAGAATTTAAATTTGGTTATGTTGCAAAAATCATTTCCCTCTTCAGGCCCTGTCATGTGACTTGATTTTTTCATCCATTTTAGAGAAGCTGCACCCACCCTGGTTTCAGGACACGGAACTAAATTTATTAGAAAAGAAGCCACTTCAAGTCTTGAAGGAGAAATACAAAGATTCTTGGATTTCGTTGTAAGAACTAGAGGGGGTTTCTATCTCAGTACTGTCTCAGAAAAAAAACTGTCGCTATCAAATGCGTTGCTTGAGAGGTACCTTTTATGACAACTGAAATCACTCAGTTTCAAGAGGAGTTGGGGACTGGAACCAAACTTACTCCAAAGCCCAAAATCTTTTCCACCATGCCTGTGTGTCTGTAAGGCTACACTAGAAACGCATCCTCTCTTACAGTGTGAAGCATGGGTACTAAGCTCTTTTAGGAACAGGTGTTCTGCCTATTCCTGGTTCCTTTTTATTTGGAACTAAGGAGATTTAGGTCAAAATTTCTGGGTTGTGGGTTGGAATTCCTGCTTCTTTCTTCAAATTAAACTGGGGGGTAGCAAGACTCTTATTCCTAGATTGTTAGACAGCCACAGCTTTTCCACATCTCATTTTAGTCATGAAAAGACATGCCCAGAGTTTGAAAAACATAAAGGCAATTTGACTAGTGGCTTGACTGGTTCTATCTTCTTTTTCTCGTCCCTCTTTCCTATTTATACTTCTACTTTTGTTACAGCATTTGACAATAGCTGGAAAAATTTTCACTGACCTTGAAATGTCTTTGGGGTAGGGTGACTTAAAATATAGGTTAAGTGGCATACACAGATTTCTTAGTGAGATCCTAAGGGCCTACAGAGACAGGCTGACACCAACTCAACCCTTGAAACTGAGCAATGAAGAGCCTGTGGGAGGCTAAAAATGCTGCTTCAAAAAGATGTCCTTGTCTGTGAATGTTAATTTAGGTTAATTTGCAGATTTGATTAAGGGTCTTGAGATTATTTTGGATTATCCAGGTGGGCTCTAGGGCCCTAGATGCAATCACAAGTGTCCTTATAACAGGGAGGCAGAGGAAAATTAAACATGCACACACGAGAAAGAGAGAGAGAGAGAGAGAAAGAGAAAGAAAGTAAGTAATATGAAGACAGCAGCAGAGATTGGAGCTTGGCAATAGCCAAGCTATGTCAGCAGCCGTCAGAAGTTGGAAGAGGCAAGGAAGGATTTGAGCCTAGAGCCTTCGGAAGGAGCATGGCCCTGTTGATTCTGGCCTCCAGAGCTGTGAGAAAATACATTTTTGTTGTTTTAAACCACCCAGTTTGTGGTAATTTCTAACACCAGCTACAAGAAATCAACACAAGGCTGATGTGACTTTCCATCAGGAGAGAGACAGCCCCAGGTAGGTGTTTCAGATATCACATCCAAGAGAACAAAGTAAAGACAAACACCCTAAATTTTCAATGTTGATTTGTGAGCAAGTTATTTCTCCTATGGGTAACTCTCGTTGAAATATGCAATTCATTATGTGGAAACATGGAATTGTTATTTCCATAGGTTAAAAAAAAAAAACCTCACATAGTGGCAACATATGGCCCAACCTAATAGTATGTGCCAGGCAGACTATACAAGAATTTACGTATTTACAGATGATTAATGATAATCCCAAATAATCACATTAAAAAACTGTATCAAGTGCATGGCTATAAATTTTGACAGGTGATTACTATGTGAATTAGTAGTAGTACCTGCTTTTCTCTTTTGTCTGGCTTTTTTTTTTTTTTTGTCAAAAATGCTAGACAACATGGAAAATCAGGGAAATAGTCACAATCTGATTCAGTAACCTTTAACAGCTTCTTCTCAGGTTACATAGGCTAACTTTTATATCAGGATCAGGATCTGCAGAGCAATTAGTATAGTGCTCTGCAGATCCTGGTCCTAATATAGTATAGTATAGCAGGATCTGCAGACCCTAGTTGTACCTGGCCATGCTCCCCACCAATGACTGAGAAAGAAATGGCTCATTGTTCAAGAGAAAACAGTGGTCTTGAAAGACAACACAACAGTAGGTTACAAAGAGCATTAGCTTTTTCTTTAAAGAAATTCAATGTAACCAGTGAAGGATGAGATTTTAAATTAGAAAAATGGAAATCCTATGAATTAAAAACTAGTAAGCTCGAGGGCAGAATCACTGTGGGGAAAAAAAAAAAAACTGAAAAATAACTTGCAGGTACCATAGACAGGAAATTGCCACTAGAGCAAACAGGAAACTTGTGATAGATAAAAATGAAGTGTTTTCATTTGGAACAAGAGACCAACTGAAGACAGATCAAGTGAAGGGGGTTTATTTTAATGACACACAAGGATTCTTGTGGAAATCAAAGTGCCGGAGCCAAAAACAGGGCTCAACCTTCAAGATTAGAGTTGTGTTCAAGTTGTTCAAGTTGACTCTGGGTCCCAAAGCAACAGCAATTTCACTAAGGTTACGCGTAAAAGGTAAGCTTTCATGATCAAAATGTTTTTGCAAAGTAGCTTAGACTGTTTCTGCAGTGTTTTGTCAAAACTTTTCTCATATATTTTCCTAAAGATATTTAACAAGATCCTAAGAAGTCATCTGCTAGGGATTCTCATTGTACTGAATGATTGTATCCTTTAAGCCTCTGGAGTTAGGACTCACAGGAACCCAGTACAAATTACCGGGGGCTAGAGTCCAGAAGCAGGCCAGGGGCCCGTCTACATTGCACTTCGATACCAATCCCATATAACAATATTCAGCCTGTGTTTGGGCAGTATGAAGCAGCCCTTAGCAGCTGTGAACCCCATATCCATGGACAGTTTCAGTTCTGGAGGGCAGTCTTCAAAACATTTATGAAAGTACAAGACCTCCCAAACATTCAGATATATTTAATTTTTCTTCCTACATGTAGTGCCAGTGTTTTTCTCATTTTCATTTACTTGAAACAACAAATCAAATGTTTTGTCATAATCAGTGAATGGCAAGACTCCCTTTATTACACAGGTATTGCCATGTTAGAGATAAGAGCTCTTGTAACCATAAACAACCACTACAATGTAGCAACTTACAGCTTCCTATTTTATATTGCAGCTCTGTAACATTTGACCATTTTTGTAAGGGTTTCATGATTTCAAGGACGATTATTAGCACTTTCCATTTTTGGCCAATTCTGGATGCTGGTAATGTTACCACTGCAGGCAACGATGGCTCTACTCAACTGAAGACCTCTTGTAGGCAATGTGGACCATATCTGCTTTCCTACCTGAGAGATTAGCAAATTGGGTTTAGTGATCATGAAATTCTCTCAGATCTCATATTAGCAAGGAGACCCTGGTTGTACTTGTCAGGGCTGCCCGTTGGCCCTGCTGAAACTTTAGAACTGCACCAATGTCTAAGACTTTCATCCCTCCCTCCTTCCTTCACACAGGTGAAACCTGCCTGCCTGACAGCTTTCCCAGCCTCCTCCAGGCTCCCCTGTTTTCTCTTATACACATTCCCCCCCAGTAAACTTCTTGTACATTTAATGCCATCTCAGTGTCTGCTCCCAAGAGGACCCCAACTGACTCACGGGGCATTTAACCTCCAATTCCTTTCCTCCCTTGGCTGAGATCTGTTCCAAGAAGTATCTCCAGGACACTCCAGCCTGTTGCACAGGCCAAAGAAAAGCCCTCAGGCAGAGGAGCAAGTACTTGCAAGAGGACACCAGTGGCAAGAACAGGGACATGGTGAGACATCAACATCATTGGCTACAGTAGTACTAGTCACTCTTGACTATGTTGTTTCAATAGTTTTCCTTCTCAAAAACATTTGTCACCTATGTTGGAGTTAATTCAGAGGACTGCTCCAAAAGAAAAAACTAAAAAGCAAAACCAGCTTTATTAAAATGGTTCTGGATTTATCTTTTGAGAATTCCTTTCATAAGAAATAATGTCCTTAAGCTATATCAGGAATAAAAATGTTCTGCTTGAGATAGAAAAACTATTGGTTTTATGTACCCTACATCAAATTCCTAGTGTGATGTTTAAACCCATTCCTGAAACCTATAGCCTGATAGATTTCATAGGATAAAAAGCCTGAGTTTAAGAGTTCTTAAAAGCAGAGTAATTAGTCTAATGGGTTTGGAAATAATATGCAGTTTAAGGCCTAAATGATCTGCATGTGATACATATACATGTTTATATGTTTTATTCTACTTAAAATGAGGAATAGGTGTTCTGACTTTAATTCTACTTAGTAGGCCAGTAAGGTGTAACAGAAAATTCATCCAGAATGAATACTGTTTTGGTTTGGCTGTTTCCCAACCCAGTCGCACCTTGAATTGTAATAATCCCCACATGTCAAGGGCAGGACCAGGTGGAGATAGCTGAATCATGGCAGATGGTTTCTGCCATGCTGTTCTCCTGCTAGTGAGTTCTCATGAAATCTCATAGTTTTATAAGGGGCTTCCCCCTTCCCTCGACACTCATTCTTTCTGTTGCCACCCTGTGAAGATGTGCCTTTCGTCATGATTGTAAGTTTCCTGAGGCCTTCCCACCCATGCAGAACTGTGAGTCAATTAAACCGCTTCATAAATTACCTAGTCTTGGGTATGTCCCTATAGCAGCCTGAGAATGAACTAATACAAAGATGTAGGGATAAGATAAAATTAACAGAGGGAATAGAGTGCATGACACTGTTCTGCATATTATGTTCTGATCAAGGGTACACATGGGCCTGCTCATAGTCCCACTTTATTAGTCATTTGAAATGCTGCAAACTTAGTCATCAGGAAAATACAAAAAAGGATATATTTAAAAATTAATTTAATGCTTGGCTAAAGCTTAATTACATATATAATTATCAAACGATAGTCCTTAATTTCCAAAAAATTCCTCTTTTGAAAATCACAGAATCAGAAAGCATAAACTTTAAAACAAGTTCTTTGAATATTTACAATGTGATATAAACATTATAGAAGACCATGGATATTAAATTGCCTGGGTGTGGCTAATCAGCAAGGCGTATTCTTTATTGCATATTTAACTCACATATGTGGGATTTTAAATATGACAGACTACTAAAATTCAAATGCATGTATGTGCAAGCTGGGCAGGGAGTAAAATCATGAATGAGACAGGACGGTCAGCCCAAAACCATGCAATTAGGTTGTGGGTTTATTATTCTCAAAAGTGAAATTTCTATGTTCCATTTGAAAGTATGTTGCATATATCATTTAGCATTCACATTAAACCCACATTTGACTCTAACGCTGATTCAAGGAAAAAAGTTCAACATTCACTCAACGACTAAGTCCACAACTCAACTCTCAATGTTAAGGCAGCACAGCTACAGTGATAGCAACGCTAACCAAAAGGTAATGAACATTTAGTCACTTGCCAGCCCTTTTGTTACAACAGTGTAGTAATTTCCCTAAGACAATTTGCTACCGGATAATTTTCTGCTGTTAAAAGGCTTCCTCTGTAGAAAAACACCACAAATTTCCAGTGTGAAAGTAAATCCATGGTGGTATAAATATATATATGCATAATTACACAATTTACACTGCACACATCGTTTACAGGGGACAATTAACTGAGAGGGTTAATTTAAATGACCATACAAAATACTTCTGTAAACAAAGTATGACAGGCAGTAAACATTCATAGACTCCTAGAAATAATCTGAATTCCTTTCATTCTGAAGAAATATCATTTAAGGACACAGTATTGAATATAATGTTTTTTGTATTAAAACAAGAATCGCTATTTTACAGTTTAAGAAACTTTACATATATACAAAATTTACACATTGGGAATGGTAATCAAGCAAATAGGTTTTTCAGTCTCACAGATCTATTTTCCTTCAATCAAAGACTTAAATTCTTTCACATTGTGGTCACTTGCAACAGACATAGCATGATCCAAAGCTCGAACACTTGCAAGGAGTTTTACTATCTGTTTTATGTTTTCCCTAAAAGAAAAACATATAGCAGCATCTCATTAATTAGTACATCTAAGAGAAAATTTGCTACTGATTTCATGGCTATTTTAGAGCTTCTGCAATCAATTTTTCCAAGCACACATTTTCAAAGAAGGGAAATAGATATACAAGCTACAGCACGTAGGAAAAAAAAAAAAAAAGCCTGGGCGCGGTGGCTCACGCTTGTAATCCCAGCACTTTGGGAGGCTGAGGCGTGTGGATCACCTGAGCTCAGGAGTTTAAGACCAGCCTGGCCAACATGGTGAAACCCCGTCTCTACTAAAATTAAAAAAAATAAAAAAAAAAAGTTTACATTTATCCATATAAAACAAAACTTACATATGTTTAAATGACTAGCCCAGAGACAGGGGACCCATTTAAAAAAAAAAAAAACAAAATTCATTGAGATCAATGAGTTTCATTAATATTGCGAAAGAAAAGAAAGCAATCTCTTTTCAAACTGCTTCAGAGGCCTGTCTCCCATTCCTTCTCAAACAAGAGTCCTGGCTCTTTCAGCATATACCTGGAACACAAAAGGTATTTGTGTCTTTTCATCACTAATCCATCAAGATCCAGCGTAACTTCCACTCCACCAAAATTCACTAAATAAAGTATAATCTGACTTTCCTTATCACCCCAGCTAGAAGGCATTCTGCTTTCTTATTAGGAAGTAATCCTCAAATTTTAGAACACATTAGAATTACCTAGAGAATTGCTGAAATGCAGATCATCCCTGGCCCCACCCCAAGAGTTCTATTCAGTAGGCCCACAGTGGGGCCTGAGAACTTGCAAGTCTATCAAACTCCCAGTATCATGCTGATACTGCTGGTCTAGGGACCACACTTTAAGAATGACTGTTTTAACAGTTAGCTTAAACCACTCATAAGAAACAAGACGTAATATGACATTAGTAATTGTCTCATCTCTTCTATAGAATTGTAGTAAGCCCCTATTAGGGAAGAATTAGAATTTGCAAAACTTGGCAACCCACGTGAAACCTGCTTTATATGCATTGCACAAAGCAGGTGCTTACATAGCTGTTAAAGTTCTTTTCTGTAGAAAAGTAAACACTATTTGTTAACTCCCAAACAGAAACACTGTTAAATGTATGTAAATCAAAGCTTAAAATGTGATAAAACTTATCTAGTAGAAAACAACACACTGAGAAAAAATGTTAGTGCCAACAAATAACAAAATGGCACACACTAAGAACAAAATCAAATCAACCAAAATCTGACAAAGAATTTTACCATTAAAATCTTTTTTGTTGTTTTTTGAGATGGAGTCTTGCTCTTTCGCCAGGCTGGAGTACAGTGGCACAATCTCAGCTCACTACAACCTCTGCCTCCCAGGTTCAAGCAATTCCCCTGC
Organism: Mandrillus leucophaeus; assembly: GCF_000951045.1. Taxonomy (NCBI): domain Eukaryota; kingdom Metazoa; phylum Chordata; class Mammalia; order Primates; family Cercopithecidae; genus Mandrillus; species Mandrillus leucophaeus. Next base: position 374,717 of record NW_012103643.1, on the reverse strand, counting down.
CTCAGGCTCCCAAGTAGGGGGGACTACAGACATGCACCACCACGCACACCTAATTTTTGTATTTTTAGTAGAAACGGGGATTCACCATATTGGCCAGGATGGTCTCGATCTCCTGACCTCGTGATCTGCCTGCCTCAGCCTCCCAAAGTGCTGGGATTATAGGCGTGAGCCACCGCGCCCAGCCTAAAATCTTTAATAGCTACTTTAATTTTATTGTGGAAAAAATATCCAATTTTCTTGCAGGAAAATAAGGTCTGTTTTCAAGAAAGGGGAATGAGGGAACGGAAAAAGGTGTTGTTATAGGGGTATGACTAATGGTGTGATCTAAACAAAAATGAAACTTTGACATTACAAAGATATATGAAATTAAAAATTTAAAAAGACAATTCCTTCAAACTGCCCTAGTGCTATTATTTACTTTTTATGCTAGAGATTTATCCCAGAATTACCTGAATATCCGTAATTAATGTCCACAGAAAGGCTAATGGTTCATTCACTCTTTTCTTACAACCCTTGATAAAAATTAGAAATAAGTTGCTCCCAAAAAGCCATTAGTGATAACCTCTAGTTCATAATATGGATTAAGACAAAAAATTTCCCCAAATTGGGAGATAACCTTGAATTTACATCTGTATAATGAAACTCCAAACAAGAGAGTCTGAGACCTCTCTAATTCTTCAAAAAGGGAGACAGAGAAAACCACCATTGATTCACTCCCCTGAGGGGCTGGTCCTTACCAGAAGTCTTTCCTTAGTATCTTCATAAATAATATACTGAAAAAAGATAAAGTAAAAACTGCAAAAATGAAAAATTATGTGCATTTTTGGTAGGTTTATAATACTAAGTGAACATACAATTTAAACTAAAATATAAATATTTCTACTTAAAACATTTTAATACTAAATCTGGCAACTAAAACAACTCTAGTTTACCATTTCATTAATTACAAAATTACCTTGCATTTCTTTTTTCCACATCAGAGCACCCAATACTGTTTCTATAAATTGTATCTGCTAAGTGTACAAGGTATCGGCAAAAGTTTTCTAACTGAGAAATAGTCCTTTCTCCTTTCAGATTCATGAACCATTGTTTGGGGAAACAATTGATTACCTGTGGAGAAGAAAGATGTAAAATAAAATAGTTAAGACAGAATAAATTAAAGTATTAAAAGCGAAGTCTAGATAATGGGTATAAATGTATTTCACCAGAAGATATGTTTCTGAGCTACAGCAATTACTCTGAAGAAATATTCTTTTAAATCTGACTTCCTACGTTAACTAAACCAATATACCTGAATTTTTACCCCAACCAATGGGTTAGGCACTCAAAGCAAAAGAAAATCTGTCCAATATTTGAGTAAATTAGTAATGTAAAACTGACAACCAACGGCTTCATTTTCCAGTCTTCTAGGATGGCCTAAATAAACTGAGTTTCCTTTTTCAGCAGTTTTTGATGTAAAAATATGAGTGGTATAAAAATGAAATCACAGTGCCCCCATCCCCCGCAATAATTCCAGGAATAGGCATCCATGCATGCTGACAACGGGAGTCGAGTTGGCCCAGACTGAGGTTAAGACAGTAAGGTTATTATTATCCTGAAATTAAAGCTTTCATTTATACCTACAAAATATTAAAACTTTTACTAATATCTATAAAATATGGATATAGATGGATAGATATATATAATAGTATGCATTTTTACGTAAAAAAAAGCTGTAGGGGTTTGGAACTACCTGGGTAGGCAAACTGTCAACCTTACATGCAAGTCCAGTAATCAAAGGGGTTTCATGAAATTCTCAAATTCCTCTTCAAACAAACAAAAACTTAATTCATTTTAACTCATATGCTTTAAAACCTACGCTATGTCATTTAACTCACATTTTGGGCTTTTTTGATGCTGTCATCTCCATATTCTGAATTCTGAAAAGCCATGAGAATATATCGATTTAATAAACCATCTATTGATAACTCTTGTAGAGTTTTATTTGAGAAAATGCCATACCACTGAAGAAAATTGCCTAATAGCTGGAAAGAAGAAAAAAAAAAAAGGTAACGTGACACAATTACATTAGGTACAAAGTAAATAAGTTACATAGTAAAACACCATATGAAATACAGCAGACCCTGTCTTGCCAAAGTACTAAGACATATTAATACTTTCAAAGGTACAGATATTTCCTAGAATGGTTACATTTGAATATTCAATTTTAATTAGTCAAAACTGAAACAGCCACATGTAGCTAGTGGCTACAGCACTGGTCAGCATAGATATAGAACAGTCCATCATCGCCGACAGTCAGGGAGTGCTAATTCTTAGGTAAGTGTCCTCTATTGAAAATTACACTCTAGCTGGTTCTATGCACACC
>NW_012103643.1:346582-372302 GCF_000951045.1 Mandrillus leucophaeus | reverse complement strand
CCCGCCGCCCGCAAAGGATGGGAGAGTCTGACTACAGCCCTGCATGGCTACCACATATCATGAACTACAACCAAGTTATAGCACTGTGCATCTCAAGCTACCCAAGCTCAGTCAATACATAGAAAATGAAAGCTATCATCATAAAATGGAAGCCCCATCCCATCCCACCATAAAAATTTATAGTTTCCCAATTGTTTCTCAACTTAGTAAATGGTAACACTATTCAACCAGCTGCTCGTGCCAGAGGTCTGGAGGTCATTCCTGACCTCCCTCTCAAGTTGTGTGTTTCCACCACCATCCAGTCTCTCCATTTCCCTCAGTTCCTGCTGCCATCCCCCAAATCCAACCCACCTTAATCTCTTCGGAACCCTGCAGTTACTCCAGTGATTATGAGCAAGAGCATGGAGTAGACTTTCTTAAGCAGGGCTCTGCAAGAGTTCCAAATCTACAGAAAATGATTTGTGTGGCTCTTTACTCAGTTCTCCCAAGAATGATACATAGTTAGTACTGTTACAGATGCACGGGAAAGAGGAGAATTCATTACAGACAATGGAGGCCTTAGGGCATTACGTATTAAGTCTCCCACAGAAGCCCAGTTGAGAAGAGCTGCTCAAGAGTCAGACTGGCCTGAGCTTGATTCCCATCTCTAATTACCAATGGAATGACCTTGGGCAGGTTATTGTGTGCCTTACTGCCCCATCAGTAAAGTGAAAAAACAGTGTGTAACTCATTGAGTCATTCTGAGGATTCAAGATAATCTATGTCAAAGGTGCGGCACAGCGCTTGGTGCATAGTAAACACACAATAAATACTAGTTCCCCTAAAATACACAATAAATACCAGTTCCCATTTTCATTATTACTATCCATACCTACTTCAATCTATTATCTCCACATAGCAGACAGAGTAACCTTAAAAATGGCAATTTATGGCTGGGCACAGTGGCTTATACCTGTAATCCCAGTACTTTGGGAAGCCAAGGAAGGAGGACCACTTGAGCTCAGGAGTTTAAGATCAGCCTGGGCAACACAGCAAGACCTCATCTCTTTAAATTAAAAAAAAATTAAAAAAAAAAAAAAAAGGCAATTTGTTTACTTACCTTAAACCCTTCCACGACACACATACATAGTTAACTGGTTTTCAACAAAGGTACAAAAGCAATTCAATGGACCGTGAAAGGGAAATATGTTGGGCCTCTTCAAGCTAGGAACCCCGCTCAGGGCAAATCTGCCTCCCATTCTATTCAAAGTCATCTGTCAGCTCATGGAGACAGATTGCCTCTTCTGGAAAAACTTATCAGAAACTCCAAAGAAAGGAACCATCTCTCTCTCACCTACATGTGACCTGGAAGTCCCCAATGGGGGGGGCCTTGCTTTGAGCTGTCTCCACCTTTCTGGATGGAACTAATGTATAGATTGATGTCTCGTGTCTCCCTAAAATGTATAAAACCAAGCTGTTCCCCGACCACCTTGGGCACATGTCATCAGAACTTCCTAAGGCTGTGTCACGGGTGCTTCCTCAACCTTGGCAAAATAAACTTTCTAAATTAACTGAGACCTGTCTCAAATTTTCGGTGTTCACAGGACAAAGGATAGCCTTTTCAACAAATAGTCCTGGAACAAATAAACCTTAATCCAGGCCTCATACCCTACAATAAAAATTAACTTGAAAAGAGTCTCAGACCTAACCGTAAAACTTAGAACTATGAAACTTCTAGAAGAAAGGATAGAAGACCTTTGTGGCTTCAAGTTAGGCAAAGATTTCTTAGATACGACATCTAAAGCACAATCTGTAACAGGAAAAAAAGAAAAACTAGACTTCATCAAAATTAAGAACTTCTGCATATGGAAGACTGTTAGAATGGAAAGATAAGCCACAAACTGAAAAAAAAAAAATCTGCAAATCATTTATAAGATAAAGGACTTCTCTCCAGAATATAGAACTCAATGCTTAGTAAGAAGAAAGCCCAATTTAAAACCTAAGCAAAAGATCTGAAGACATTTCACCAAAATACATAAACGAATTGCAAATAAGCACATGACTGTCATTAGGGAAATGCAAATGAAAACCACAATGAGATACCACATTGCACCCCACAGAATGACTTAAAAAGCAAAACACTAACAGCAAGTACGGTGGGAGTAAGGAATAACCAGGACAGTAACAGGTTACTGGTAAGAACGCAAAATGATACAGCCACTTCCGAAGACAGCTTTGTCCAGCTGTTTCACCCAACTGAAATGAAACTTACATATTCAGAACACCCTTATAGAAGCTTTGTTCATAACCAAATTGGAAATGTTAGGGCCAAGGGAAAGCTTCCCCTTAGGCCTATGAAGTTTCGCTGAAAATTACTGACAAGAGGCAAATTAACAGGAGAAAAGACACATAAATTTATTTGATCACAGTTTTATGTTACATGAGAGCCTTCAGAGTAAAGACCCAAAGATGGAAGAGAAACTGTCTACTTCTATGTTTAGGTTTAACAAAGTATGTACAGGCATGCAGAAACACGCCTGGACAAAAGGGTACGATCTACTGCTCATAGACCAAGAGAAGACACACAACAAAGCCTGTCCATCCAGATTCTTCTTGGCCTCTCCCAGCAGCATTCTTTCTTTCTGGGTATGGGGCAGGACCTTCTCTGGAATGGGGGTTTTATGACCTATAATCAAACAAGGTAGGTCAGATTTATGGCCAGTTTTTACACAGGCAGAGCCAAAATTAAGACTAATATATTTAGGTTTTATGGTTGGCTTTGCAGAAAAGGGGTTCTGAGTCTATGACCCACCTGGGGCAACAGGGATTCTAGTTTCTATGTCAACCCTCAAGGGAGAACAGGACTGAAAGACAGGAGGGCAGGAGAAGGTCAAAGAAAAAGTTCTTCTGAGGCTGAGGCCTTCATTTTATGGTATTGTTTTCTGAGTCCCAAGATAAACAATCCAAATGTCCCTTAATTAGGAACTAAATAAAAACCAAAACCCAACTCTGGTGCACCTACACAGCAAGGCTGAGCCTCAAATGTATTCAGTGAAAGCAGCCAGACTCCAAAGACTCTGCCTATCATGTAATCCCTTTCACTTCCTAGGACCTATATAGACTGAGAGGTGGCCGGGGCTTGCTGTGACCTTGACTGTACAGCAGCAGATAGCATGGCTGTATCTGCTCATCAGAATTCACACAACTATACACTAAAGAGAGTGAATTTTACTGTATGTAAATCATACCTTAATTTTTTTTTTTAAAGGAAAAAATCTTTCTGTGACTTCCTACAACTTTTGGGATAAGGACCAAAGTATTTCAAATGACCTACAAGATCCTCTATCATCTGGACTATGGACCTCCTTGCTCACTCCAGCTGTCCTATGCTTTCTTCAGCGCCTCCAGTGTAGCCTGCTCTCTTTCACCTCAGGGCTAACTCCTATTTATGCTCCAGGTCTAAAGATCTAAATATCACTTCCTCAGGGTGGAAGGAAATCTTCTGGGACTGGCTAGTCAAGGTCTCTGTGCCCTTTTCATATGTTCCACATTACCTTGAATGTCCCCTTTCATAACTCATCACACCTGCGATTACCTATTTGATGTCAACTGTGCTGAACTATGAACTCCACAAAGATTCCACTTCTAGCTTGTTTACTGCTATATCCCCAAACCTCAGAAGAGTATCTGCTCCAGCAGTCCTCCTTATCTGTGGTTTCAGTCAGCCGTGGCACAGTACGATAACGTATTTTGAGAGAAAGAGAAACTACATTCATATATCCTTTACCACAGTGTATTATTAATAATTGTTCTATTAGTTATTGCTAATTTCTTACTGTGCCTAATTTATAAATTAAACTTTATCATAGGTATGTATGTAGAGGAAACAACAGTATATATAGGGTTCAGTACCATCTGTGGTTTCAGGTAGCCACTGGGCATCTTATCCCCATGGATATGGGGAGGACTACTGTAGTCTACTTGCTAAAAAATTAATTGCAGCTTAGTCAGGCATTTTGTTGAGTACCATGGACCTTACTTTGGAACTCAGAAATCACTTTCTCCTGTGAAAATATCAAACTTGAATGAACTTTTGGAATAAAATTACTTTATAAAATGGAGATTTTGGGTATACATATAAATAGATCTAAGCCTATGGAGTTAATAAAACAAAACACTCTGCAAAATATAATATATGAAGTCAAACAAAATCTGAGTATTTTAGATAGTCTATGAATACGTACCTTAACTGAAGACCAAAACTGTCGTTGAAAAAACAAGTAAGGCCCAGAATTTTTATTTTCTAAGACACTAAGTAAAAACAGAGAAACATACCATGGTCAGATATTTTATATGTAGGTGCCATATGATTCCTAGACAAAAGATTGTTCTACAAAACTGGTAAACTAATTCTTTAATTTTTCAAATAATTGCATTCTGGAAGACAGTATGTTAAAAAGGCAATGGAAATTTACTCTGAGACACTCAGGGAGAACATAAGAGTATTAATTGTTTTATTCTGCTTAAGGGAACAATCTCCCCATTAATCTAGTCTCTCTGTAATACACTACGAGGGTGAAGTTTGTATTTCAAGCTAGTTTTTCAGAATTTTATAAGCCTTCTCTGAAAGACAATGGAAAATATTATCTTTAATATTCTTCAGTTACTTACTTTTTGGGATATAAAGGCATAAATACATCGTCATCTAAAGTTCTTCTCATTCTCAATAAAAGTGCCTTTAGGTATACCTAAAGAGTTAAAAGTAGATCACACATTTTAATAAGCACTATGACCAAAAAAAATAAGCCATATTCCAAATCATGTAATTGAATATTGAACTGAGTGAACCAGTTTCCCAAATTTTTAATTTTCCTCATTGAAGACCCTAAAGTAATTAATACTTAATAATCTATTAGTTCGTTCCTCAACAACTGCCATGCAATAAAACTTTAGAAATCTTTCAATCCCTTAGTCTACATACAGATTTAAGACCAGACACATAATCAAGTTCTCAAAGTGAAAATTCAACAATGACAAAGAACACCCACCTTCTCTACATTTAAATAGCTCCTATGAAAGGCCCCTGAAGAGCATTACCTTTAAGTGTGGAAACTAGTTATAAAACAGTATCTAGTTGTTTTACATACTGTTTAATTGGATTGGGTGCCCAATCTTTTGGCTTCCCTGGGCCATACTGGAAGAACTATCTTAGGCCACACATAAAATACACTAACACTAAATGATAGCTGATGAGCTAAAAAAATAAAAAAAATTTAAAAAGGAGGGGGCAAGGTCTGTGCATAAATTTCATGTTTTAAGACAGTTTACAAATTTGTATTGGGCCATATTCAAAGCCGTCCTGGGCCACATGTCCATGGGCCATGGGTTGGACAAGCTTAAATTATCAATTGTTAACATTTTAGTTTCTCATTTCCCCTAAAAAAATACAGTCCTTAAAAGGACATTTGATTAGTTGGATTGGGACTGAGGTATGGTGGTGAGAAATCATAATGATGAAAGGCTATTTAAACTGATGACATCTTCCTTATTAATTTTTTTAAACTGAAAACTAACATCTCTCTGTGGGACTAGGTATAAAAAAAAGGAAAAAAACCTAGCATCTCAAATTTTGTGTATTTCAGGCTTTAACAGCCCTGATGGCCCAAGTGGGAGAACCAGATTTCTGATTGGTTTAGGATAACGACACATTCTCTCAATGCTTGCTCATATTCAATAGAAAGAGGAAAAAAAAAAAAAGTCTTCCAAAGATACTAAATTACCTGTGTATTTTTATTTTCTGCATTCACTACTGAAGGATATCCATTGATTAATTTTAGTGTAATTCCCACCATTCTTGAAGTCTGTGTTGTAGAAAAAGGGTCCCACATATTTTCAGCTATCACTGTTAAGAAAAAAAGAGGATTGAGACACAGAAGCCAATTGTAGCTTAAATTTTTTGTCAAGCAGACCTCTATTAATGCCAATCCTAATTTATTTTTCCTCTTTCTCTACAATATAAGCTTTAGTCTTCTTTGTGCTATTAACTGTGGGAATTTGGAGGGATAGGGATGTGGAGAGAGGATAGATTATTCTTATTTCTGGTACTCTGGGAAAATGAAGATAAGGAAAAAAGAAGATTTCTGTAGAAATGTTGTTTTGGCATCAAGAATTTCAAACTAACATTTCTAGTATTCAAAATAAATTCCTGTATCAATGATTCCTAATCTTTTTTGAGGAACTTATGAAAGTATTGAAATTGCTCCCCACATAAATGCATATCCTCCCTCAAACTATGTATAATTTTGCTTCAGTTAGTCTTTGAATTTCTAAACCTCACCGATGAAGCAATTACTGCACTCAATTACAGGCCCACCCTAAAGTGGTCCTCAAGTCCCAGGATAAGAACCCCTCTTGCCCTCAAGTCATCTCTGAGCCAGGTGGTAACTATTATTTCTCATGTAATTTCTATAAGGAAATATGCTCTGAATTAAAAACTCATAAAAATAGATTTGGGAAAGCCAGTGTGTCTGAATGCTCAATTCAGAGAACAGGAGATTTACCTGTTAGTTTAGGAAGAATCACCTTTTCCACAATGGTAGGTAGTAGGGCAACATCTACATCATCTTTTTCTTGCTCTCGTTCTTCACAACCATAAAACAGCAAAGATTCAAACCACAGCATATTCTCAAAGTCACGACATTTTGCCTAAAAGACATTTAAAAGGTTACCCAAATACTAAAATAGTGGATATTTCTGCTTCCAGCTATGATAAGAGAAATAAGAACTGGATTTAACCTTTGGTTGTAAACAACTAAAAACTAGACAGCTGGAGATATCATGCTACCGGACTTCAAACTGTAAGGCCACGGTAACCAAAACAGCATGGTACTGATACAAAAACAGACACATAGACCAATGGAACAGAATAGAGAACTTAGCACTAAGACTGCACACCTACAACCATCTGATCTCCAACAAACCTGACAGAAACAAGCAACAGGGAAAAGATTCCCTGTTTAATAAATGGTGCTGGGAGAACTGGCTAGCCACATACAGAAAATTGAAAATGGACCCCTTCCTTACACTATATACAAAAATTAAGTCAAGATGGATTAAAGACTTAAATGTAAACTCCAAAACTATAAAAATCCTGGAAGAAAATCTAGTCAATACCATTCAGGACATAGGCATGGGCAAAGATTTCATGACAAAAACACCAAAAGCAACTGCAGCAAAAGCAAAAATTGACAAATGGTATCTAATTCAACTAAAGAGCTTCTACACAGCAAAATAAACTATTATCAGAATGAATAGACAACCTACAGAATGGGAGAAAATTTTTGCAACCTGTGCATCTGACAAAGGTCTAATATCCAGAGTCTAGAGGAAACTTAAATGTATAAGAAAAAAAAATCCCATTAAAAAGTGGGCAAAGGACATGAACAGACATTTCTCAAAAGAAGACATTCATGTAGCCAACAAACATGAAAAAAAGCTCAACATCACTGATCATTAGAGAAACGCAAATCAAAACCACAATGAGCTACCATCCCACACCAATCAGAATGGGAATTATTAAAAAGTCCAGAAACAACAGATGCTGGTAAGGTTTTGCAGAAAAAGGAACACTTTTACACTATTGGGGGGAGTGTAAATTAGTTCAACCATTGTGGAAGACAGTGTGGCAATTCCTCAAAGATCTAGAGGCAGAAATACCATTTGACCCAGCAATCCCATTACGGGGTATATACCAACAGAAATATAAATCATTCTATTATAAAGCTACGAGCATATGTATGTTCACTGCAACACTATTCATGATAGCAAAGACATGGAATCAACCCAAATGCCCATCAATTATAGACTGGATAAAGAAAATGTGGTACATATACACCATGGAATACTATGCAGCCATAAAAAGGAACGAGGTCATGTCCTTTGCAGGGACATGGATGGAGCTAGAAGCCATTATCCTCAGCAAACTAACGCAAGAACAGAAACCCAAACACCACATGTTCTCACAAGTGGAAGCTGAACAATGAGAACATATGGACACATACTGGGGGACCACACACACTGAGGCCTGTTGGGGGGTGAGGGTGGGGACTTAGTGGAGGGAGAGCATGACAGCTACTGGATGCTAGCTTAATACCAAGGTGATGGGTCGATCTGTGCTGTAAACCACCATGCCACATGTTTACCTAAGTAACAAATCTGCACATGTACTCCGGAACTTAAAAGCTGAAGAAAATACAAAAGAACTGGACAAAATACAATGGACCACAGGCAGCACAAGACTATGACCCTTGAAAGAAAGGAATCAAATGAGGTGAGGTGCTAGTTCAGGACAGCAGAGCAGTCTTGCTGAGTAGAGGAGACAGAAGGTGGAGTTCAGGAAGGCTGAGACAGCTGGAAGCTGTGGGGCAGAGGAGTGGGCGACACAGAAAAACAACTCCAAAACACAGTCTCGGGCCTTTGCTGTCTACCAGATACTCAGGCACACAGCAAAACTTCAGAAGGTCTGGCCAAGAGCACACAGCAAATAGGAGCTGTGAGCTGAATGCTTCTCAGAGCTCACATTTTTTTCAGTTGTGTTTCCAGGGCTTCAACCTCAGCCCCATTTTCCTTACAGTCCACAAATTCAACCTAGCCAATCTCAACCATGTGTACAGCTTCACCCAAGTCGGTAACTTCTCAAACCACATTGTAAACGTCACCACTAGACCTCCACAGTCAATTCTAGCCCCCTCCCTTCTTTTTTTTTTTTTTTTATTAGAAGGAGGCTCACTCTGTCACCCAGGCTGGAGTGCAGTGGCACGATCTCGGCTCACTGCAAGCTCCGCCTCCCAGGTTCACGCCATTCCCCTGCCTCAGCCTCCCAAGTAGCTGGGACCACAGGCGCCCGCCACCACGCCCGGCTAATTTTTTGTATTTTTTTTTTAGTAGAGACGGGGTTTCACCATGTTAGCCAGGATGGTCTCGATCTCCTGACCTCGTGATCCGCCTGTCTCAGCCTCCCAAAGTGCTGGGATTACAGGCTTGAGCCACCGCGCCCGGCCCCCACTCCCTTTATGACAGACCAATAGGTCCTCTTGATTCCACCTCCTTATCTCTCTTTTTTTTTTTTCTTGTGACAGGTCTTGTTCTATCGCCCAGGCTGGAGTGCAGTGGCATAATCATAGCTCATTATAGCCTCAATCTCCTGGGCTCAAGCAATCCTGCCTCAGCCCAGCCCCCCAAGTAGCTGGGAATACAAGCACGTACCACCACAGCTAATTTTTTTTTTTTTTTTTAAATAGAGACAAGGTCTTGCTGTGTTGCCCAGACTGGTCTTGAACTCCTGAGCTCAAACAATCCTCCTGCCTTGGCCTCCCAAACTGTTAGGATTACAAGTGTGAGCCACCATGCCTGGCCTATCAATTTTTCTCACCATGACCACTGACTTGGTTCATGTCCTCATTTCACACCTGCCTCATTGTGCTTTCCCATCTGGTTCTGAGTTCCTTTAGGATCAAAGGACCAACTTCTTACTATTCGTGTTCATATCCCAGTTTACTACATATAATTTTAGCTGGCTGAAAAAAGAATTATATGTAAACTGAGAAAAAAAACCACACAGCTCTTCTGGGAAGAGATGAAACTTAAAAGGAAAGATCATAAGATTATAACCAGATATAATCTGTGTCAATTACAGCCTATGCCCTATCGCCCCTGCAAAATATTTTGCTTAAGCTTACTTCTCTAGCACTGAGATTAAAATTACCCAGATATCAAATTATAACACTTTCTAATAGTGACAGAAGCCACTCACCTCAAGAGGAGTCCAAGTGAGGAGCTGAAGTCGTATGAGGGGGTTGAATAATTTTGGCAAACAAAGGCCAATGTAAGCATCCTTGTAGGACGTGTAGTATTTTGAACGCCATGCTTCAAACTGTGATTTAATACAGTCAATTGAATAGAAACTTTCAAGGACATCTTCAAAAACTTTGCTGGATTCTTTTGAAATTCGATCTAAAAACAACAAAACCCCAGAGAGAACCATACATTAGTATGAAGTAGGAAAAAAACAGTCCAATATTTTCTGTGTTTTCTTTGTTGCTTCAGTATCAGAAGATATGCTAATTAACAAAGGGCCAATTATTAGTCATAATTTAGAAGAAAAAAATAAATTGATGTTTCAATTTCTCTTTTATGTAAAGTGCAGCCAGTCCTTGTTTTGCAGTTCCAGTATATACAATTTTTCTAAATTTAGCTAAATAACACCTGTTCCCAAACAAGACAGTTCAAATTTCAGTTACCATAGTATATTAGCCATGAGTAATTGCACTGCTAGCTTTCTAGTCCACAAACCACTGCACAGATTAACAGCTGTGCATCATAATCAGTCACTAATCACACTGCTTCATTCAAACTCTGTTGATTAAAATAACTGACATAGCCAACCATCAGTTGAATGGATGCTAAGAACTTCAAGTGAAAAGTTATTTGAGAATAAGTTTTTTTTTTTTTTTTTTTTGAGACAGATTCTCACTCTGTCACCCAGGCTGGAGTGAAGTGGCACAATCTCAGCTCACTGCAACCTCTGCTTCCCAGGTTCAAGTGACTCTCCTGCCTCAACCTCCCGAGTAGCTGGAATTACAGGTATGCACCACCATGCCCAACTAATTTTTGTGTTTTTAGTAGAGATGGGGGTTTCATCATGTGGGCCAGGTTGGTCTTGAACTCCTGACCTCAAGTGGTTCACCTGCCTCGGCCTCCCAAAATGCTGGGATTACAGGTGTGAGCCATCGTGCTGGACCAAGAATAAGATACTCTTATGATGTCCCAGATTACTTGAGAAAACGAAATCTTTACAATGGAGAGAGAAAGTTCTGAGAACCTTTACTGCAAGATCAATCTTAACAATGCTAATAGTGGGACGGTCTAACATTTGTCATGTGCTTTTAGGCAGTATGAAGCAGCATCCTGTATAAATTATTCTTGGGAAAAAAAAGTTTAACTTAAATCTAATTAAGCCTTCAGAGCTAAATTCCAGTTTACAAGAAATGGATCAAAGAACAAGTTAAACAATGCTATGAGGAAACATACAGACCAGTCTAGAATATAGGATATTCTATAAGAGAAGTGGCCTGGTCTCTTCAAAAAGCTAGTGTCTTAAACAATAGGGGTGGGTGTGTGAATGTGTAGAGTACTTACGGTTATTCATTTATCCTAGATTTTAAAATGTAACAACCAAATGCAGAGCATGAACCTTAGGTGGATCCTGGTTTCAAAAACCACAAAATAACAAAATAAAAATAGTTCCTAAAAAGGGTTTTTCCAGGATGCCATTGAGGAAAATTAAATATGGACATGATATTAAGAAATTTGTTAATTTTCTTATTGTGCTTAAAAAAAGAATCAGAATAGCCATCATAAAAAAAAAATAAAGATAATAGTACTGTGATTATACAGAAAAATATACTCATTTATAGGAAACACACACTGAAATTTTGGGGAGTGAAGTGCCATGAGGTATGTAAGTCACTTTCAAATGGTTCAACAAACACACACATCTCCATGTATAAAGAGTCAGGCAAACTTGGTGAAATGATAAGCATTGTTATCTGAGTGATAGGTATGTGGATGATCACTGTGCTAGTCTTTCAAATTTTCTGTTTAGAAACGTTCACTGTAAAAAAAAAAGTGAGAGAAAGAAGCTTCTCCAACTAAGTTCCAAATGGTGTGCAATTGATATAATTCCAAACAATTATAGCCAATGGTGGGAAATGAAGACTTTTACTTGGGATCCTTCTGAAAATGCCTGGCACATAATAGTACTAACCACCCTCTAAAGTGAGATTACTCATGACTCCCCAAATCAAGAGTTTCCTTCAGGGCTGAGTGCTCTACTGCCAAGCTTTACCTTTCCAGACCAGACAGGCTGCAATGAGAGTTGCCCTCAGGACCTGACACATTTCCAGTCACTTAAAATTCTCCCATTTGGAAGAGTAACAACATTTATTATGCAAGTACTAAGTATACCCTATGAGACGGTGTTACCCCTATTTTTGAGAATTCATCATGATATTCACTAATAAAAAGGCATGCAAGTTTCTGCAATTAAAAAAGAAGTGCCTGGTTCTAATGCAGAGGCCGTGAATATTCAAACCATTTCATGGTAAAAACCATACCAAAGTAGAAACTAAATTGATGATGAGTCTTATTTCCAAATAAATGTCTAACCTTTTTCCAGATTGAAATTAGTAATATCTGTAGAAGTTTCTTCATCATCACTGGAAAGGCCTTCAAGGTGATCTGCCATCTTACCGGTTTGCTCTCTGGCTTGTCTACGACGAGTCCTAAATAATAAACATCAAGTTCCCAAACTAGATAAAAGAGACTCCTCCCTTCCCAAACAAGCCAAGAGCAAGGGTTTTGAAAATTACCTCCTGGCCTCCCGCTCTGCAATGCGACGTTTTGCATGCTCTTGATACAGTGCCCGATCGCGTCCAAAGGAATCAAGATTTGGTGCCATCAGAGCTTTGTCTGCAAAACAACAACGGTTAAAATTAAAAGCCATCTTTCAACAATCTTGAGGAAAGAGTTTGCACAGAATAAGCCATTACGATAGACTGCTTGCTAATCTCAACGGCAAGATTCTGCAATAACTGGTAAACCGGACAGGATTTTAGTTTAGAACAAATTTCAGTATTATTCTGCGTTCCCATTTTAAAAAGCAGAAAAATTAAAGAAGTGATTTCTTTTTAAGAGTTCAACAACCCTACAAATATGTAATTGGGCTTACTCACTATTTTTATGTCTAAGTAACAGAACAGCTATCAGGAATAGCTATCACGATGACCAAATAAATTAAAACTCTAAATTACCTGTGCAAAGGGAAAAATAATATATTACACTTTTAAAGAAGAAGACCTTAAGCATCATGTTGAATGATATGACAGCAGGAAAACATAGGAAGACATAAGAAAACAGTTTTGTTGCAAGAGTTTAATAAATTTATTATAATTTTGCTTTGTAGAAGTTTGTTTTCTATCACTATTTTTAGAACAAGGCAACACTACAGACTGAAAACTGTATCTAAGCAGGACTAACTTCTGCCTTCTCAATGCTAATCTTTCTCTTTCACAGCATAGTTTTATTTATTTATTTATTTACTTATTTATTTGCCTTCCTATTTTCCATTTGTCAAAAAACGTTCTAGGGTAATTTCCTAGCTTTAGTTTCTAATCCTATTTGTATTTCAGTTATCACGTTTTTCGTTTTCTAGCGATGGTTCCTGTTCTTACAATATTCCTCTTCTACAGTATTCTATACTGCTGCTGAATAGGATACCTTCTGTTATCTCCCTGGGGCTCCCAACTCTTTGAAAGTATTCTGTTCACAGAAAACTTGCATACTTGCACCAGCACTGTCTGTCTCCTCAGTCCCTTTGGTTCTACTGCTCAGGTTGGTCCTTTTGATCATCGTTAACTGCCTGTTCATGTAGAAGAGCAAGATTGGAAGCTGTGTGTGTGGGCAGGAGCTGTCTAACAGAGGTGTCTCCATCGGATCACTAGGTACAGAGCCAGTTCTTTTGTTGGGGACCCCCAGATTTTAGTGTTTCGGGGTCTTTATTTTGGACCTATTCTCTTTAATCAAAAGACTCCCCTAACCTCTTGCCTACGTAGAAGAAGGGGTGGGGGAAATATCTGTCCACTATACTTCCCTCATTTCTACGTTTTAATTCCACACTATGAAAACATGATAGTAAGGGGAGGCAAACAACCCACGGCATTGGGTGAGAGGGGAGGGAAGTGAGCACATGCAAGATGAAAGACATCCAAGTTAAGACGTGCATATTTTTTTACTTGATATCAGAGATGTGTCACCAAAATCAGCAACAGGAAAAACAAAACCAAAAATCAGCTCTTACTTCAGAATATCCTAACCATCCCAGGCCTTACTATTTATTTATTTATTTAATATATTTTTTGAGACGGAGTCTTGCTCTTGTCGCCCAGACTGGAGTGCAATGGCACAATCTCAGTTCACTGCAACCTCCGCCACCCAGGTTCAAGCTATTCTCCTGCCTCAGCTTCCTCCCGAGTAGCTGGGATTACAGGCACCTGCCACCAGCTAATTTTTGTATTTTCAGTAGAAACGGGGTTTTGCCACATTGGCCAGGCTGGTCTCCAACTCCACCTCGGCCTCTCAAAGTGCTGGGATTACAGGCGTGAGCCATCATGCCCGGCCAGACCCTACTATTTTTAAAAGTTGACTTTTTTTTATTGAGTTTTTAATTCATATTTCAAAATAGCTCTGAAATTAGGAAGGAGGTATGTTCCCGAGTGCACCAATTACAATGAAAAATTACTAAAGCAGAAAGATGTCCCAGCCCTAGATGTGAGTTCACTACACACCCTAGATAAATTAGCTAAAATATCCCAAACTATAAAAATAATTCCTGACTCAAGAGTTTTCCTTCATTCAAGAAATATTGTTAAAAATATCATTATACTTAAAACATTGCTGCACGTATAGGTTTTGTAAAATGTGCACTGGAGGAGACAGGTGAGTGTAACATGACTCAAGTGATAGCCTCCTCCATTTCTGTAAGAATTATACACAGTAATTGCAGATAAGTGCTTATAAATCTAAACAGATGAATTTCAGACTATTCTTTACTTCTTTAAAAAACAGATCAGAAAATGAATTGATTCTCCAGCGTCCCATGTAATTTTCCTCAAATCTTTGGCAATTAATGTATACTCCCTCTAGGACTGAATTTTTCACTTTCCCAGTATCTTTTAATTTCTTTCCAACTTTCAAACAAATTAGTATACATAATTCAACTCTTCCTTCAAATTCCCTCCAAGTAAATAGCATCATATTCTCAAGAACAAATTACAGGTGGGAAAAGGTATTTGACGAAATGTACAGCTCACACAAACCATCTAACTTAAAAGAAAATTACCTCCTTTTGTAATATAATGGTTACCTGCAATCTGCCCCAGAAATCTGGTTATCTAGATCAAAAGTGATCTGGGAGGGATGCATTAGTCATGTAGGTGGCTAATGTCAATCCAGTTTAAAATTCGGTGGCAAAAACAGAAGGTCACAGCCACTTATAGGGCTCATAGCTGAGTCTGCCTCAGCTATGAGGGCTGTATTACCATCTGTGTATGCCTCTTCAAAACCCATCTGACATATAGGAGGATGCTTTTTCAGGGATCTTACGTCTCTCTGACTTAGAGGAGACCCTGTACAGCAAAGCATTGCTTTCTGAAAGAATAACATTAGAGCTCTTTGCATTTGATCACCTGGAAAGGTTGTTTAACATGCAAATTTCTGGATGCTCAAGACCTAGTAAGAATCACTGGGGATAGGACCAGAAAATCCGTATGTTAAAGGTGTATCAGGTAATTGTGATGCACACTTCCATTTGAGAAATGCTGACAAAGGGAATAAAGAAATGACAAAAGAAACCACAAGGAATTCACGCTAGGAAAATTCCTATTAGCGCACTCAAGAATATGGAGGGCAATGGAAAAAAAGGAACTAAAAGGTTTAAAACATCTAGTTAAAGGACCTCCACTGAACTATTTAACAAGGGGTTTCTAATTCTGGTTTTCCATAACACACGTCATCATGATGGAAGTACAATTCAATTTCTATCCATTTTTATACAAAATTTCAAGAATTGTAAGCACCAACTGACTTACTAAAAAACCCAGTATATAATGCTAACTAGAGAAACATTTAAAAAGAAAATACAAAACTTTTGCTTTATCCAAAGGATGAAGCTCAAAACTCTCTTAATCTTGGAGTTGTGTCATTTGTTAAGTTATAGCTTCCCTCCCCTTACCCACAAAATGTCCCAGTCCCTAAACTCAAACTCTTTCACTGTGATCAAGAAAAGCATTTATTTGTATTGGTGTTTTGAATGAAAATGGGGGAAAAAAACAACTAGGGCCAAACAAATAATGGTTTTAACATAAAATACTGATAATGTCTTTTCTGTCCTCTAAAGGAGAATGAAAAAACATGCCCAAAGAAGAGTAAGACTGACAGAATATTAGCACATGTTTTTGAGCAAAAGCTCTATTTTCTTAAACACAATTCAAGTACACACTGTTACAATTTTTAGATCTACCTGACACAACAGCAAGGAAATTGTTTCTTTAAAAAAAAAAAATGCTCCAAGATCTCTAATTTTCAATTAGGCTGCACTAAGTAAACAAGGTTGTTTAATGAATAATAAAAACCTTCAAGATGGACTGACTTGAATGGCTTGAAAACTCCGAAGATTCATCTTTAATATCATCTTGTCGTCTTTGGACAAGGCGGGAAGCTCGCTGTTTGTACAGCTGATGTATTGCTGATTCAAGTTCATTAATCAGTGGCACCTGTAAAAATACAACACACTCCGTAACACCAAACTCCTCAGCTGCTTACTTATTTGAGGGTTCCATACTATTTCCGGATTTCTGAAAAAGTACCCTCTCTATGGACAGAATAATCATGAATCCCCAACAGCACACAAGTAGCAAATTCAGTTTTACATTTGGGAAACGACACTTCTTCTTTTAATCCATGCATAGAGCTATAATGTCCAGTGCCTAGTTATTGGAGCAAACGTTAGTTAAGAAATGTAGCACTTCAGTATTCATAGAACAAGTAAAGAAATGTCAACAATTTTAGAGCTTTTCCTTTAGAGAATATTTAAGTACTTAGAAGTCTTTTTAATATCTATTTTTAATTTTCCAGCAGCATTATCTGCCTTGCAATTTTTGTAGCTCAAAGTAAAACATCATCACTGTGCAATACCAAAAAAGTGCAATGGCTCTATGAGTAGGTAAGAACAAAAGTCTGCTAATTCTCCAGTTTTGGATATTTCAGTTGTTCTGCCACTCATACGTACCAAGTATGTTACAGTAATCTGTTAACTATTTTGTACCTTTATTACAATTTTTTTAATGTAAACAAAATAATTATTAGGGCAAATAAAATTTCTAGCTATCACTAACCTCTCTGAAATCAATATATCGCAAATTTAGAAAGTTGTTCTCTTCCTGTCAAATGTTTAAATTCTTCCATATTTTATAAAAATGTCTTTACATGAATTGTGAGCTTACAAAGTCAATAATTTTTTCCAGGTTAATATCCCTAAAGCATTTACTTGATTCATATAGAATACAAAAGAACATGAGAGCTAACTTAAAACAGAAAACGTTCTCTTTATAAATACCTTATGTTATAGCCAAATGCTATGAAACTTCCACATAACACTAATGACCACTACACATACCTGAGGAAACCAGAAAATCTAGTTTCCTGATGGTTAGTGCAAATGGAAAACACATTATTTAGAGTTTGGGAACACTGGCACCAAGTGTTATAGCAGCTTCCTGAACTGAACAGACTGCAAATGGAAAATAAAAAAAGGCAGGTGGAATACAAAGATGTCTGTAATAAAAGCAATTTTGTATACTTGCATGATTCCATTGCAAAAGTAGCAAATGTTCACAGAAAGGTCAAAGTAATGGAGTTATTTTGCTCTTTAATATGCCACACCATGGGCAACAATGTCCCCAAATCTGCAATGATTATCCTTCACAGCTGAGTCCAGAGACTCTGTCATTACACTTTACTATAATCTGATTTTTGTTCCAGCAATTACTGCCATAACATTGCCATTTACACCTCCCCACGCCCTCATTATTTTTTTTTTTAAAAAAAACCATGAAGTACTGAGGATTAATGAGCCTAAGAGGCATTCTTTTATCTTTTAGTCCTAGAGATTGTCAAGCTTCCTATACTGCAAAAACTACCCACCTAAGCTGGCATCATACAGAATACAATTTGCAATGTATAGTTAAGATCCTGACAATGTAGTCTTTCTCTTTAGATTAACTGGAATGCCTTTTACTGGAGGTCCAGAGAAAAACTCTACTGAGAATAAAAGCCCTAAACCAACTGTCAGCTCTCATTCAAGTTTTTTAACAATATTGATTTATCTCAAGAGTCTTGCACCATGACGATTTCTTTATCCTCTCCAAACTCAAAACTCTTACCAATTATTACTATTTTAGGACCAAAGTTAAGGCAAAGAACCCAAGAAAGATAATTACAGGGAAACAAAAACAATGGCAAGTTAAAATGATTTACAAATATTTAAAACTTAAGTTTAAAAACCAACTAAACTTTCATAAGCAAAGAGGGAAAAAAAGGGATCTTTATCTTTTTACTTTAACTCTGAAATAATATTCTTATGGTATAATTATTCAAAGTATCCAATTATTTCTAAGTATCTCCAATATAATAATTTATATTATCAACTCAGCAGTACTCTTGTTTTTTCTAAGATTATCTTCTAAAGATCTAAACTGAGCAGTACACTTAATAAAATGAAATACACATGAAAATGTTAGAATGAAATATAATACTCATTTTTAAATGAAGGTATGTCTACCTCTCTTTTAATTAAAATGTAATCACTGTATAAGGTTTAAGATTTGTTCCAAAAAATCTAAGTGACTCTGTATAACCACGTTAGCATAATCTGAAGTAAACTTCTCTAGGAACAGGGTAATCAAGAGATGAAGTACACTAATAATTCAACAATTAAAAACTATAAACTAGGTTGTCCTACTTTCGGCATGACCTAGCTGACCATATTACTGTCAAATTTTTTAGAGTTGTGTTTGCAATTATGAATATCTTAATTTACTCAAGAAAGTTCCGAAGCAAGTGCCAAGATACTTCAAGAAGCAGCTCTCCAGAGACAAACTCACAAAGTATAGTTTAAGAAAAAGATCCTTTCTCTAGTCACAAAAGTTATGAGACCAGCTCCCACCATGCCCACTGGGCTCAGAAGAGTTTTGCCAGTAGGAAGGACACATCTGTCAACTCTTGACACTTAGGTTCCACTTCCAATCTTGACTCCAGCTCCCGGCACAGAGGAATACAGACAAGCCTATACTTCTTCCCCACCCTAAGCAACTGATATACCACAAGTGGTATCGTAACTCAGACTGCAGCTGCTTCTCCAGAAACCAGGTGATAAAGATAAAACATAACAAACCCTACAGAGAGGACATGGTGAATGCTATCTCATCTTGAATCTGATCACAGACTGACTGGAACCATTAAGACCCATCAGGAAGAAAGACCCATCGGGAAGAAAGAACCATCAGGAAGACAGTCTGGCAATGTTCTTTTCCCAGCTATTGGTTTTAGGGTATTCAAGTAATCAACAGAGATAATAAAAGTTGAAATACATATTTAACCACACTATATGCTTCCAGATTCTAAGCTAATCTACATAGTCAATAACAAAGGGAAATGTGTCTTCCAATCCAAAGTTCAGACAGGATATTTAAGGACCACAGTTTAAATTTCTTTTTTAAAGATAAGGCTACGAAGTCCACGAATGCTTATAAACCAGTGCCTCGACCAATATTTTATCTTAAAAAATCAATTAGGAGGTCATTTGAGAAATTAGCTGTGTGCATCTAATTTTAAATGTAAACAATAAATGGTATAAGAATGCAAAACATTTTGTCAACTGACTATCCTATTGGAAAAAAATAAACTTGGGAGAAATGAAACCTTAGAAAAATGATATCCAATGAATGGTTTCTGAAATGAATCAAGCATAGGCTTATTTAGATAAAAGCTATTAGCAACCATGGTAATCATCCAGGGTTTAAAAAAAAAAACTAATAAAAATTTGCAACTTTATATGCATATTTAGAATTACTTGTAGAAACAGCTTAAAAATAAGGTTAAACCTGAACCATAAAAGAAAATTTTATCAGATGAGTCCCTTATCTTCTAAGAATTCAGCACAGGAAAATAATAATCTACCACCATATTGACATAAGACTTTCCAAAGTCTTATTTAAATGTGCTTTAAGATATTATCTTTATTTCTGTTTTCAACAAAGGTATCATACTGCACCTAAGAGATAATGCCACTAATGAAGTGAAGAAAAATGAAGCATGACTTTTCATCACTTCTAATGTTGAGTTCAGTGGGTACTTTCTGAGAATTATAGAATGTTCTACACAAGGCCACCTAGACCTCCCTAATTTTGCCTTATTCAAAGAGATTAATATTTTTGCATTCTTACCTTTTCACTGAAACACTCAAGCAAGTCTTGGACATACCCTCGCATTTCTTGCAAAAATTTATACCGTTCACCAATACCCCCAGAAGACCCTTCTAATCTTTCAATAGCCCTGGTAGAGTCCACTCGGCTTTGCAGGTGTTTCTCATGCTGCTGTCGATTTGTTTTGTGCAATTCTTTCATGGAGTCCAACCTTAGGAACACAAAAGGATAAATATAACACATTTACATCCAAAGGTCTATGCTGTCAGGACTCTTGCAATATTAAAATATGCATTTAGTTCCACTATTAGAACATAAAAATATTTGGAATGGCATCTTTTCATCTGTACTGCTTTTTTTCTCAAAAAACAAAAAATGGCAGTTTACAGATTTCGCAGTTTTGTGGGCTAACCAAAATCTCACTGTTTTGCTTTTCCCCCCATAGCGTGACTACACTTTTTCAGAGTCCGAGAGGTACAAACTCAGAAATGTCTTCAACAAGATCATGGAGTGGCATTTTTTATAACTTTTCGAGGCTTCCACAGAAGTAATCCAAGAAGGTAGCAGAACAAAGTATGAAGTCATCTTCTGTTTAGCTTTTGAAGCTGGGCCAGTGAATCTTCTTTGCTGATATTCTGCATCTGCTACCCCAGACTACATGTTGCCTGAGGGAACAGAAAGCTAGCGGACAGGTCTTTAAGAAGTTGATCTGCCCTACCTGTCTTTAAGCTGTTTCTTTACCAAATCAATAGTAACGGGAGTCATCTCATTACTGGGAGTTTTGAAAGGGACTGTATTATCTGTTTTTTGAGATTTGGCATCTGATGATCCATAGGCCGTATAACTATAAGGAATGCCATAGGATGAGCTGTAAGGCATTGTCTGGTAAGTGTTCTGGTAGTACATATTCACTTCCGTGGGCTGACTGGCTTGAACCTAGAAAAGAAATGGGATATAGATGAAATCCAGTAGTTAAAACTTTGAAAACAATAATACGCCTTTAGGGTTAAAAAAACAACAGCAAAAAATTATACCTATTTGCCAAACATTATGTAATAATTGCAGAACTCTTCAAAATTAGATAAAAACAGGATTGAATGAATGTCGTATCTCTTGGTGGAATCACTGCATTTATTTCTAATAATTTGCAGAAAAACAGCACTCAGAGTTGGAAGGAACATCAAAAGTCATTTAAGGCCACCTTTGATCAATGAAAGAGGATAAATGCCTTGCCCATGGTCACAGAATCAATGGGCAACCAGAGATTAGAATCTAAAACTCCTGACATCCAGTCCAAGACTTTCTCTATTGTGTCATTTTTCTTAACTTCACCCAAATGTATGCGAATTCTGCCTCAAAACACTAGTAACAAAAATAGGTTTATGTTTATGCAATTTTTCTCACTGTATTACTTACTTTTATAAAACAAATTGTTTTAACTATTAGGGAAGATATTTTTCATCCATCTCAAATTTTTGTATTACTGAGAAATCCATCTTCTTCAAAATAATTCTTAAAGTCCAAAAAAAATAAGCTATACACACAAAAAAATTCCATTTAAAGCAATGGTTCTCAAACTTTAGTGTGCATCAGCATCACCTGGAGGGCTTGTTAAACAAAGATTGCTGGCGCCACCACCCCAAGTTTCTGACTCTGTAGGTCTCTGGGGGCTGATAATTTGATTTTCTAATGAGCTACCAGGTGACGCAGATGCTGCTAAAATTAAGGACCACTTTGAGAAAAATTGATCTAAGAAACTGGAAATTCCTCCATCATTCTGACTGCAAAAAGCTGAACACAATGCAGTTTCTTCTAAAAGCCTACGTGTGTGTGTGCGTGTGTGTGTGTATCCTCATGGGATTTTGTTACTTGAAATGACAAAGATTCAATAAAAAAGACTTTATAATCTACTTTTAATTTTTAGTTTAATTCTTTTGTCTTACCTGAGGGATATTAATTCCTTTCCTTATCTGCTCCTGTTCCCATCGGCTGAGCTCTTCATCCTGTTCTCCAGTTACTAAAGCATCATCATCACTCCCCTCAATTCCTACAGCCATGAGCAACAAAGAAAAGTAAGTAACACCCAAAGAGCAAAGAGGTAAAAGATGCTGACCTGACATTTCACAAGAACTGAGCAAAACTATTAACTCAATCTTACTAAAATGTCTAATGTGATCTCCTCTCTCATTTGGTAGTCCTGACTTTGCCTGTTTTAAACACAGTATTCCTTGAAGCTAAAGGCAGTATTAATGTAATAGTTAAAATCTTGGATGTGTTTCTTAACCTCTGTAAACTTGACATCAACAAAGGGAACAAAATCTAATGCCTCCTAAGAATACAGAATTATATGAATTTATGCATGTAAATTGCTAAGCACAATACCAGCTGCACAATAAATGTTCAATAAACATTAGTTATTACAATGACATTATAGTTTTTAAAAATTCCAATAAGATACTTGTACCCAAGAACAGTCCTCTAACATAAAATTTAATAAGTCTAAATACTTTTTACTTGACTATAATATCAAATCACATTTAACAGCATTAGAGGCCAGGCATGGTGGCTCATGCCTGTAATCCCAGCACTTCGGGAGGCTGAGGCACAGTGGCTCATGCCTGTAATCCCAGCACTTCGGGAGGCCAAGGCAGGAGGATCTCTTGAAGCCAAGAGTTAAGACACCAGACACAGTGAGACTCCATAACTACAAAAAAATTAAAAATAAAAAAATTAGCCAGGTGTGGTGACAAACACCTGTAGTCCCAGCTACTTGAGAGGCTGAGACGGGGGCACTGTTTGAGTCCACAAGTCAAGACACTGCAGTGAGCTATGATTGTACCACTGCACTCTGGCCTAAGTGATGGAATGACACTCTGCCTTAAAACAAACAAAAAAAGGCAACGCAATAGGCTTACTATTCAATTAAATCAAGTTACCTATTTCCTCGGCAATTTTTTGTCTTTGTGACTTTTCTTTCACAGAAAAAACTATCCGGCGTTTCTCGTCGTCATCTTCATCATCACTGGCATCATTCTCATCTTCTCTAACAAGGCGGCCTTTGCCAGGCTCATTATCATGAGGAGTGAAATCTCCCAATTCTCGGGCCATTTGGCGCTTTTTCCTTGCAGCATGTATAAAAGCTGCATCTGGAATTTCTCCTAGAAACAAATGGTAAGAATATGACAGTATGAGAAGTGCAAAGTTTCTATTTTCTTGAAAATATGAAAGGTAAAATAATCCAAGATAGCCTCATCACAGTGATGTTTCAACTGCTGGCACCTCCTTCCCACACTGTGTCTGCAATCTGAAAGATTGTTAATTGAGTTTAAATGGAGTATAAAAGTAACTGAGGAAATTAAAAAGAACATATAATGGTAATATATATGGGAAAGAGTCGGACGGGGTAAAAAGGAAAAACCCACCAAAGCAGTTTTGTTTTAATTGTAATTTTTTTCTTCATTTTTAACAAATAAAAGTGGCCGGGCACGGCGGCTCACACCTGAGGTCAGGAGTTCAAGACCAGCCTGGCCAACATGGTGAAACCCCATCTCTACTAAAAAGACAAAAAATTAGCCAGATGTGGTGGCAGGCGCCTGTAATCCCAGCTACTTGGGAGGCTAAGGCAGGAGAATCACTTGAACCCAGGAGGCAGAAGTTGCATAAGCTGAGATTGCACCATTGCACTCCAGCCTGGGCAACAAGAACGAAATTTCGTCTCAAAAAAAAAAAAAAGTTACAAAACTGTATTATGATGCTGGAAGAGATAAAAATAATACAATCTCATGACCCTGAAAAGGCACTATATGATGTATAGTACATTTCTCTTGCAGATAGTTTTTAGTTCACCTGTAATCATACTAAATATTTAATTTTGTACCTAATTATTTCTCATATCATAATAAGCTTTATTCCATGTTATTGTTCTCCATAAACATAATTTTTAATGGCTTAACATTTTCTGGATAAGGCATAATCTACCTCACACATTAACTGACCTTTTGACTACAGTAAAAATTAATGCCTCCCTACTTGCCTAATCGTTATTTTAACAGCTACATAATATCCTATCAAGTAAATGTACTATAATTAACTAACGAACCTTTCCCCTCCTGCTAGAAAATGTTGCTCATTGCAAATGTTCCAATAAAAACATTATTTCCTTGGGATAAATTTCTAGATATGAAATTACTGGGTCAAGAGTAAGAACATTTTGAGATCTATTGATTCATATTGCCAAAGAGTTTCCCATAAGGACTGTACAAATTAGACTCCCACTAGTGATGTATGTATAGAATTTACTACAACTTTCCCAGCCCAGAGTAGCAGGTTTTTAAATTGTATAAACATTAACAGGAGTTAAATGGTACTGCTTCATAATTTAAATCTGGCTACTGAGCACTTATTTATTCAAAAGCTGATTAGCCAGTGGATAGACCTGCAAACTATTTTTTGCAGAAAAGTATGGACATAAAACAAACAGAAATTAGGCCGGGTGCAGTGGTTCACACCTGTAATCCCAGAACTTTGGGAGGCCGAGGCAGGCGGATCACATGAGTTCAGGAGTTCAAGACCAGCCTGGCCAACATGGAGCAACCCCATCTCTACTAAAAATACAAAAATCAGCTGGGTGTGGTGGTGGTTGCCTGTAGTCCCAGCTACTCAGGAGGCTGAGGCAGGAGAATTGCTTGAACCCGGGAGGTGGTAGGTACAGTGAGCCAAGATCGTGCCATTGCACTCTAGCCTGGGCGACAGAGCAAGACTCCATCTCAAAAAACCAAAACAAAACAAAACAAAAACAAACAAAAAAACTAACAGAAACTAGTTTTGCTTTTAGCAGCAGTTTAGAAGAAAGTTAAGTCAGTCTCAATCTGATACATTAAAAAGGACTACAGGACCATTTTTCCACTTACTTGAAGACTCATTTGCAAAATAAAATTACCTGTGAATAAACTTGGAAAAGGTGGGAAACTTCTGTTTCTCCTATTTTTTATATTTGCAAATGGAAAAACTCCCTCTTCAAACAGCGATGTCATAATAAGAAACACGACTTAGCTAACTCCTTAATAATCATCTTTAAAGATGGCCCATTCTTGTGGGTTTGGTTTACTTCTGAGAAATACTTTTGAGTACACACCTGGACGGAGAACATTCAATGAAGATAAAGCATTTGAAAAAGCTCCACCAGTCTTTGGCTTTTCTTCCTCTTTTTCACTTTCCATATCCATTTCATCTTCACCATGTTCACTGATGATAACTCCATCTTCTTGATTTGTATCCTTAACATGTCCTGTTTTGTCCAAAGGTTGTTCACCTAAATTTTTGAAGAATTAAAATATATGTAAAATAAAATTCATAAATTAAGAAAGCTTATTTCTATGGTATTGACATCAAAATATTTAATTTTAAAAAAAAGGAACTTTTCATTCAATTATGGGCTCAATCCAGTAAAGCTTGAATTGTTTTGTTTATTAAAAACTCAAAACTCGCCGGGCACGGTGGCTCAAGCCTGTAATCCCAGCACTTTGGGAGGCCGAGACGGGCGGATCGCGAGGTCAGGAGATCGAGACCATCCTGGCTAACACCGTGAAACGCCGTCTCTACTAAAAAATACAAAAAACTAGCCGGGCAAGGTGGCGGGCGCCTGT